>NC_058116.1:19742142-20044761 GCF_914725855.1 Thunnus albacares
TATTCATCTGCATAGTTCATTAACCCGGTGGTGTACAGACAGGATGCAGACATGACAGCTGGAGTTGGGTAAGGTGTGACCTTGGCTTCACATGAGGTTTTGGGGAAATAACTTTATATACCACAGAGATGTTTTTTTTTTTTTTCAGTTGCTCAGCTCATGGCTCCTAGAACGCTAAATATGCAAACTTTAAACACTATCTGACTGACAAGAAGCATGTTTGAGTCCAATTTTGTTGACCGCAGTGGAGTACAAGCTAACAATGAAGAGAAAGTAATGACGTGGCAGAACATAAGAAATCTGATATTTAAAGATCCTCTTCTGACATGTTTTAAGATGATATTTTGAATAATTATCTGTGTCGAACATGGGTTTTTCCACAAAAACAAGTTCTGGCAACTCGTTAAAATCCAAATCCTTGAAATGACTTCTACTTTCTACTTTCGCCCTCATTTGAAAAGTTTTGCTGCTGGACACACGATGTCTCCTACTTCACTGAAAAGTTTATTCTCATTGTATGTGCACTGGAGGCTTCAGGTTTCCAGATCATACTTGTTTAAGGTGAATACTGGACCACAATACTCGTATGTATACACCTTAAAGTCAGATTTAAGGCGAGCACAGAGAAACTTTCTACTTTCAGCAGATGAATGTGAAAACAGACTTCTAGTGTCAAACTTTACACAAACATCCAACTCAAGGAACAAGAAAAACACAGTTTTGAGTGGAGGGAGACTTTTAACACTTCTGATTTTTTGCCTTAGTGAAGAAATTCAAATGTTAAGCTACAGCATATACCGTGAAAATATCACTAGAGCTGCAAAGATTAGTCAATTAATCGATTAGCTGATCGACAGAAAAATAATCGGTAACCATTTTAAAAATTGATTCATAGTTTCTGTCATTTTAAAGCAAAAAATGTCAAACATTCCTCAGTTCCTGGCAGTCATTTGTGATGATTTGCTGATTTTCTAAGTCTTATGTGATAGTAAATTGAATATCTTTGGGTTTTGGACTGTTTGTCTAACAAACCGGGCAATTTGAAGATGTCAGCTTATATTATAGAGAGCCGTGACAGCCATTTTTCATAGTTTTCAGTTGTTTTTATAGACATATAGGAAATAATCAGCAGATGAATCAATAATGAAAATAATCATTAGTTGCAGCTCTAAATATCACACATCCAGATTTTGGGTGAAGGCTTCCCAATGTGGTGACAAGATTGACAAAGTCCAGCTTCAATGAAAGAAAACAAAGCTTTCAAAAAAATGATCAAGCTTGGATTTTTTTATTGTAATCAGCTTGTGTTGTACGCAAGACATGCTCCATGAGACCATGAGCATACGGTATACAGATCAAAACGTGCTTTGCCTTGACAAACATGTAACAATTTCAATGCAGAACTGTCAACAAAACTAAGACTGACTTTCAACACAGCTCATATCCAGTCTGTACAGTTACCAGTAAGGCTACAGAAATGTATCTGGCACTACATTGTGAGCATGAAAGCAGTAGTTACATCCTAATATCAGGTTTTTAATTGCTGGTTTGACTTGAATTCCAACAGCTTGTTTCCTAAACAATGATTAAACCTCAAATCCATCACTGGTATAGAACATATGAACCAAGTCTGCTTCCTAAATCAGGTCCAATATGTATTTATACCATCATCAGAGGTTTATTCCAACTTTCAACATCAAGTATTTACACAATTCAATGCACTCGAAAACTCATTTTCTTTTCAGACAAAATAAATCTTTAAAACATTCAGAAATCCAAACAAAACTAAAAGAAAAACGGCCTTTGTTAACTGAAACTAGGTGATCATCAAAAAATGCTGCTGCGTAGTTATACTGACAAGAACGACAGCCAATACTGAAGCAGTATTACAAGAAATACTTTAGGCGGCTACTGCAAGACTACGAAGCCAGTTGGTCTGCTTGTCAGTCTAAACATAGAGGTAAGTGTCTTCAAGTCTGTGGAAACTTCACATTTGTAATGAAACAGCAGCTGTTAGTTCAGTAGTCCACTTAAAAAGGTCTATGGCAGCCGTGAAGAGTAGTTCAGGAGCTTGTAGGCTTGTTCTAAAAATGACTTAAAATTCATGTTGTTGGCATGTCAGTAGAGGATGCTATGCTTTATTTTTTTTTAAGTCAGGCTACAGGTGTTGTGAACAAACTCGTGACTCATCAAATGTAACAAACACAATGTGTTTTCTGTACTTTTTTAGAGATCAGTTATTCATGCACAATAACAAAACTGGAGGAAATAAAAAGGTAATTAATTTTTTTTGATTAAAAAAAAAAAAAAAAAAAGGAGCATTACACTGATGTGACCGTCTACAGACTGTGAGCTGATATCTGATATTAGGCTGAAATGAAAACATGGCCAGTGTTCTCAACTTCAGTGAAGAGTTTTAGTGCACCACAGTCCAAATGCTGATTCAATGTCTTTGAATTAAGTGTTTATTGTAAAGATGTTCCTGGATATCCCTGGAGCTGATTCTGGGAAACTGCTGAATCTGTCGAACTGTTGATGCAAGGCCAGAACTGGAGAATATCTCGATTGGTTAACTGTTAATACTGATGAGTTTAACGTCGTCTGGAGTGACTCCTGTCTCTGCTGTTGCTGTGTCTCCTGTATCTTCGACTGTAACGGCTGTGACTCCTCCTGTCTCTGCTTTTGTTGCTGCTCCTGGAGCTGCCTCTGCTGTATCTTCGGTGACTACGCCTGCGGCTCCTTCCCCTGCTGTAACTCCTCCCGCTGCTGCTCCTGCTCCTGTCCCGGCTGGAGCTGGTGCTCCTGCTGTAGTGGCTGTGGCTGCGCCTCCTGCTGCCGTGGTGACTGGAGCTCCTCCTGTGACGGCTGGAGCTCCTTCTCTTCCTGCTGCTGTGGCTTTGGGAGCGCCTCCTCCTGCCCCGGCTCTGGGAGCTCCTCTCTCTTTGGGAGCGGTCTCGGTCTCTCGCTCCCTCCAGGTTGTGTCTGCTCCTCGCCACGTCTTCCCTCCTCCGCTCCCTTTCCTTCTTCCTATCTGTTGCTCTGTTTTTCCCTGAAACTTGGGAGTGAACACTAGATTTGGACACCTGCCTCTCTTTGCCCTCAACCGCCTTCACCCCGTTCAGTCGGCCCAGAGCTCCCATCATCGCATCATCGCCGCCAGGATCTGAAGCCTCCTCTCTCGTCACAGGCCCGGCCTGGTCCTGCGTGTCAGAGGGTTTGGTGGTTTTCCCGCTGGTCTTCTTCAACATGTTGCAGAGCAGTCTCTCCCTGAGCTCCTTCTCTCGGCGCTGGAGCTCCAGCGCTCGCTCCTTCTCCACCTCCACCCTCCGCAGCTCCTCCTCCTGTTTGCGTCGACAGGCCTCCAGCTGCTGAAGCCGGGCCAGCTCCTCCTTCTGTCGCGCCTGCTCCTGCCTTTCCTTTTCCTCGCGTTCGGCTCTCTCTTTCTCCTGCTGCTGCTGCTTCAGGGCCTGTGGAGGAAGAGGAGACGGTGTAGGTAAAGATAAAAGAAACAAGATGAGAAAAAAAGAAACAATATCCTGTGGGTGACGGTTTGTCACAATTCATTTTACAAGCTGAAGATTAAAGCTTCCTAATATTTCTGCACCAGCATCAAATCTAAAAAAAAAAAATCAGGTTAGTCAGGGCGAGACACTGTGCTACGAGACTTCAGGCCACTATGAAACAATATCACGGTGTCTTCAGATTCATTTTCCTTTGCAAAACCAAACAAGCTCTTTATTAAGCAGTATAAAATTTATGAAAAATTCTACTATTGTTAAACAGGCACAGACGACTAGCTGGGTTCTCTCTACCAAAATCCACCTATTTTGTTATGCTAAATGCTAAATTTACACTCCTTACTGTGATACATTTTGTTAAAACTATGCTCAGGTGAAGTTCAGTAACACTGCATGTTTGTAGGTCCAAAAGTCCTAAATCAGAAGTGTATTGCTGTGTACCAGATGGATGTATGTACACTGATTCAGAGGTGTTTTGTGTATCTTCGTGTACCTTGGCTCTGGCCAGTAGCTCAGCGATGAGCCGTATAGATTCCAGGTTACGTTGAGCGAGCAGCAGTCGCCTCTCCTCCATGGCGATCTTCATCTGCAGCTTCTTCTGCTCTTCCTCCTGCTGTCGCCTCACCCTCTTCAGGTTCCTTCTCTCCTCTCTCTCCCGCAGTTTCTGCTCTCGCTTCCGCAGCCTCTCCTCCTTCCTCCTCTCCTTCTCCTCCTCTTCCTGCTCCTTCTGTTTCCTGGAAAAAAAAAAGTAAAAGTTTGGCATCTGTGAGAATCTGATATATTAGCAATTTTAGGCTCAAACAGTGCTGGGTAGCGATGCATGGTTACTTTTCTTAGTACTAAGCAGAGTGAAAAATTAATAGTTCAGGTCTGGCAATAATGATATATTCATCTGCCAAAACAAAAATGTAACTTCCATCATACCGATAACGCTCGATTAATGTTCTTGATATTAAGCTGTTGTCTCTCACAGGAAGGTAGTTAACAGTAGATTAGATGTGGATGAGAAAAAGTTATCATTCTCTCAATGAAGTATTGTCTCTGTTTAAAAAAAGAAGCACTGAAATGGATTTTCTGACATTTTAAAAATTACTTCTGGCTCCAAAATATTTACATATTGCTCAGTTTAAAACAATAAAACCAAGCAGTTCAGTGAGACTGTCACCTTCTTTAAAATGATGTATAGTAGGTTGCTTTAGATAACTGTAACGTCCTTGTTTTATTCGTCCTGGTCAGGATGATAAAATGTAACTAAACAAGCCGGCTGGAGGATAGTGTCTGGTTACCATGGAGACGACTGAAACCTGTCATCAAAGCATAAATTGAAAACGTTGTGCGACTCTGTAATTTCTACTGAGCGACACTTATCAACCTACCATAAATCAGCCTTGAGGCAAGTAAACTATCTGGGCAGGTGAAGCACTTGTCTCTGTATGGAAATCCTTATTAAAAGTCTATAGTACATTGTGTTTCTACTGTGCACTCTCTTGTTGCTAAGACAGTACCAATGACAGAACTAAAGACATAAAATATCAGTACAAAAAAATGCTTCACCGCATGGTGACGGTTGCCACTGCCTTCACATTGTATCAGGATGACATTAAGTGTAAAAGCAGCGACTACGTTTTCTTGTGTTCAAACTGGGAAGCAAAACATTATAATGCTGTGCTAAACCCAAAAATACAGCATGTAGTTATGTCTCTATTCTTACATTTTAGGGTTAGGATTCATAATTTTATCTAAATTATTACTTTGGATAATTTTATTTGACGGTTGAAATCACAAAAACATGTGATTAATGTTTACATATATTGTTTACTACATTTGACAATGGGTAATTTCTTGTTGACTTAAAACTGTCTTTTCTAATATTTGCTACCTGTTTCTAAGTTTCTACTTTGTCTTTCTCATAAAATATGAATGCACTACTATAAGACGATGGGCTGAGGTTACGTAAATCTTCTGGAGTCGTCTTCTTGTTAAGTTCCAGGTATAAATACATAGCATTCATACATATGTATGCTTATAATGTTTTCTCACTATTAGCATTATATTCAGGTGACTTAATAACTGCCTGTATGAGAGAGTACATGTTATCATGTATCGGGAAGAAGTGAGAGCTTCCATTGTGAAGACACAGGAAGTGGTGTCGTTGTGCACGGAGTGTGTTTTGAACATGGCCGTCGCCAATAAAGTAGTCGTTGTATAACTTCTTGTCGAGTAACGCTTCTGTCGTACCTCTCCTCCTCCTTCCGGCGCTCCTCCTCTTCCTTCTCCCGTCGCTTCTGCTCCTCTCTCTGCCTCTCCAGTTCCTGCAACTTCAGCCTCTCCAGGCTCCTCCTCTTCAGAGCCGACTCGCTCAGGTGCTTGCTGGTGTCAAAGGTCACCTGGAGAAAACGCAAAACACAAAAGCTCAGATGCAGCGCTACTTACGAAAAGATATCTCCAGAAGAATCTCTTCCGAAACCTCTCCCAATGTTTGAGCATCTATCATGACACTCCAATGCAGAGGAAACAGACTCAACAGTCTCGTCAAGGTGGAGAGTAAAATCATCATCATCATTTATGACTGACTTGCTTCACTCTACCAGCTGCATATCAAACTTATATATATAGTAATAAAATCAATAAAGAAAATAAAATCAATAGCTAGATGTTTTATAGTCCACAGGTATAGAGTGATAATTTGATAGTGTAATTATTAGTGTGTATTATAACACAATGTCTTGGTTAAAACAGACACAGTACAATACTGATCAGCGTTATGAGAACTATTATTTACTAAATACTTCACATGCAGGCTTATGTGTTCAGCCAAGAGTTGGTAGAGATTATAAAGAATCCTTATCTTTCTGCAACTTTGTAATTAAACCACAGAAACAATCTACAATTATTTCTTTTGTTCCTCATCTCTTTTATCCAGATCCTCCCTACCTTCTTCTATCCTCATTTAGATTTCACAGTGAGGCTTTATTCTGTGGATTAAGAGACGTGGCTCCCCCCCTCGTCTCATGGTCTGAAATGATGACGATGCAGCTTTAATTCTCATTCCGCTAAAAGGTCTTAAAGCTGTTATGTGACTCTGAACAACACAATTCATCAATCATTGCTGAAAACCTGCTCATCCACAATTTCACTACTGCAGCAGCAACTCGCTCGTGGCCTCAGACATAAAACACGTCTGATATTCCAGATCAAAAATAGCAATGTGTTAAAAAAAAACATCCATGAGTTTGACGGTTTGTCAGATGCCGAAACACAATGAGTCCTTTGTTTCTCCGCCTTGACAATCGGAATTTAAAAAGTAGAGAATCAACGTCAAGTTACAGAGTAATCTCCCAGGAGATGGGTTTAAAAATATTTGGTATTTGTTTGGAGGAGTTAGTGCATGGCAACTTTTTCACCTTGCGTTTTTCTTCTGGAGCCCTCATTATTGGCAGTATGTCAGTGGCCTGATTGACATTAATGAGGGGTTTCTGTTTTTTCATGAAGTGCTAATAAAGTGTTGGTGTGAACACGACCATATCCCCAGCCGTGACTGCAGTTCTCAATATGTTACACTGTGATTAGATCACACAGCATTCACACAGGAACCTTAGGGGAAGAAAAGTTCAGGTCGCGTTTATAAGTGATAAACTGTTTGGCCGGGGTGAAGCCAACATTTAAACAAAGTTTTCCAGTAACATGAGTACAAACATGGCTCTGCTCTGTTCTTCTGCTGTAAGGTATTTCCACTACTCCAGCATGCCAGACTATGACAGTGGATTTATTAGAACACAGGTTCACTATTAGCCTGACTGACCAGTTTCTCTATTGAGGAAAGCAGTTCAAATTTCAAGCACTTAGAAGATGGGATGTCAATTCAACTACCTATAAGAGGGAAATATTTCAGAGGTAATATAAATCACCTCTTAATGTGTTCATGACATAACCATTAACATGTGTAGGTAGTGCTTCACAGTACCTTGATGTTGCAGGCCACTGCCTTTCCATCGTCTCCTTTCAGCATCAGCTTCATGCTGCGTAGAGTGTCCATGGCCTTGGTGAAGCCACAGTACTCCTGATACTGGACGTAAGCCACGAAGTTCAGATGACCCCCAAAACTAAATGTATTGAAGTTCTTGTCTAGCATCTCCTCCCTGTATGGGTCCAGCATGGGGATGTCAACGTTTCGCACCTACAATCAAAAGATTTCACATTTATGAAATCAAATAAAAAGTTATTCTTGGCTCAATTCCCTTATATTAATGATGCGATAATATTCTGAATATGACTTAAGTGATTATGTGCAATATTTAATTATGGTCTACTCAGTCAAATATGCTTATTACAGGAGGGAATAATGCTGGAAAAAAACATTTAGTAATTATAAAATTTGTACAGATATAATGTCATATCAGCCAGCTATGTTATGTTTGCAGCGAAAGCCACATTACATGAGTTGTTTCTAGTTGAACATTACCGTTTCTTAAAATAAAGAGACTAACAAATGACATATGTGAAATCTGTATTCAAGTTAGTTAAAACATAGAAAATGAGAAACAGACAGATGTCGAACCTTGCCAAACATCTGGAAGACAGAGATGAGGACCTCTTCAGAGGGGCGGTCTGGGTACTGGCTGTCTTTCTGGCTGAACCAGCGGCAAGGGAGCCCTTCCAGGTGAATGGTATCGGGCCTTTCTCCCGGCACAGTCTCATTCATGTCCTTGGCATCTCGGAAGAAGGAGTCCCAGTCATGTCGTGTAGGGAAGTCCACCTTGTTCTCTACTGCACGAACCTGAGGAAAGACACACAGTTGTTAGGTACACCTAATAAAAATGAATGCATTCCAAAGGCCCTGACAATGGAATAAACTGCAATAAAGCTTTCATTCTTGAAGGTTATCATGTTTTTATTGACATAGTTTTAAGATGGACAGACACTGCATTGTAATTAGTCTTGTACATTGTGTTAAATCACACTACACATTTTAATCATCTTTCCTGCACAGCCAAGACCTGCAACTTTTGTGCAAACAATACAAACAAAAAGACAAAAGAGACAAAAAGAGAGAAAGACAATGCTGCATTGTTCAAAATCTACTATGAATGGAAAGTAAGAAAAAAAAAAGAAAAATACAGAGCCACAGATGGCTGGAAGATGTAGACAATGTGGTCTGTCCTGCAGCTAAGTTCAGTTTTATATCACAGCAGTCTCAAACAAGACTGCAGTTTTAGCCATAACACGTACTAGTGATAACTCCAATAATATTAATACAAGCTCACTATAGTTTAAAATTGATCCTTTGTCAGCAGCTACGAGGGAAATTGGACCATGGAACTGCTCACACTGCAAGACAGCAGACAGAAATTTTTGGACATGCCAAAAGTCCAACCGATTGTCCGAGAGCCAGGTCATTGATCATGTCATGACGCCAATTAAATGACAACCAATCTGGCAGAAATTCAGCTGGATTCTACAATTAGTCAGGACGACCAATTACGATGTCTGTCTGGCTATAAAGGCATGTTGACTCAACTTAATGGTCATGATGGAGGCTGTAAATCTAAGAGACATTTCTAACATTTAGTTTACTTTCATTGATATAAGTGGAGTGAATAAAATATTAACACCTTTGTATAACACAATGCAAACTGACCACAGAGAAATCAATTATACGGTAGGTGCTGAAAACAGCAAATAACCACCACAAGATCTGTGCTCCACTGTAAAGACAACCTTACCTTCAGTACATCAGTAAATCCACTTAGTTTGATGCTCTTCCCATCCAGACGACTCAGCAGGCTCTTGACCACCGTCTTGTTTTCCACCTCGCCCTCAAAACGGATGAAGTCCATGGTGCTTTTAGAGATCCGCAGGACTGAAAACTGCTCGGGAGCTACCATGGCCTTTACCCTCTCCATTACTTCCCAGTTGGAGATGCTCTTACCTGGCAGCTTCAGTTGGGGCAGCGCCACACTGACGGTCATTTTGGCAATGGGCTTGAGGTACAGGTTGTACTCAGCGGAGAGGCACACTGCCTCTGTGGTATCATGGACAATGGTGGTCATGTTGTAGACAGGTTGGGAAGCTGTTGGAAGTTTGGAGACAAGACTGTTAATACATATTAAGCTATCGTCTCGAAATTAACATGACTTTGTTACATTTATATAAAATAGGCTATAACTGCACTGCCAACTTATAGGCTACGGTTGGTTTCCTTCATGATAAGAAATGTTACGAGAGGTGAATGTGTCTTGCTGAGGACAATTTAACTTATGTAAATGGTTAGTGTAGATAATAAACACAGATACGTATATATTGATTAAAGTAAAATTGAACGGCTGTGTCATTTGTCATCTTGCATTTTTAATATAAGAGGTGAGTCAGGTTTTGGTAAAAGCTATTCAACAAAATTTGACACCCCCCCCCCCCCCAGTCTCTCCCCTTTTGCCACTAGTTACAAATGACTTTATACATATGTAGTAGAGGTCCAGATATGCCAACCAAGTGCATCTGGTGTGTCACATCTTGCATTTTTAATATAAGAAGGTCAGATTTTGGTAGATGTAAAAACTGGCCCAACAAAATTTGACTCCCCTCAATCTCTCTCCTGTTGCCACTAGTGACAAATGGGTCCACAAAGAGATTTTGGTTTGCGTCACACCTTGAATTGTTTAATATAGCCTAAGAGGGGACTTGAATCCCCTTTAATTTAATGAAACTTGCGAAACGAAATTAAGTGAAACGAAATCCCTCATGAAACCGTCTCCCTGCCGATTTCCTATTCTATCATTATTCATTTATCCTGCAGTAAACCGAAGACAATAAGTCTGTTACCAGTAAACATATTTAAACCGAAGCGGAGATCGCGAGCTTGTGGATTGAAGTGTGTGCGCGTTCACGCGAATAGGAATCAATTCTGCGGGGTAGTCGGGAAATTCTATTACACCGTCACTACGCGCAACGGCTCTGGTGCAACCACAACACGTTCGGCTAAAAGTCGCCAGCTCACACGGTCACTCGTTAAACCGAAACACCGGGTGTATCAGTTACATTCAACGCTGTTCATGTTGGCTCTATTACCTAACGACTAATTTCAAGTAACGCTAAAGGAGCACCGTAGTTTAACTTAAACCATGGCGACTAAACGCTACCAAAGTATAGTTTCTAGCTAACGCGTAAATGATCTTATGAATAACCATTAAACAGTACAGCTGCTGGTAAACTTCAGCTAGCGTTAAACATTCAAAGGGAAACACGATGTAATGAAGAGGGCTGTTACGCTAAATGTAATTCACAAGCGGCATGGCTAACGTTTGACCATGTTTTTATTCCAGAAAACTTGACTTTTAACATTAACCTTGGTTACGTTAAAACTAGACAGGTTCATAACAACAACAGCTAACACTTATGTTGTCTCTAGTTAGCTTACGTTAGGCTAGTTAGCTTCAAGTGTTACTGCATACTTTTAGCTTTTCGACACCGTCCGTCTACATAAAGTTATTCTAACGTCAGTTATCACGATGTATTAAGCTGCCACCTACCCAACATCAGTTAGCCTCCTGGTAAAAAAAAAAATCAACAAACTTATACTGATGATATTATGTAGAGCCAAACACTGCAGGGAAACAATCCAACTGCATGCCACTTCCGCATGCAGTCAACTTTGCCCTTAAAAAGAACCAACGTGCAGCATAATGTAGTGGCATTATTTCAGAACAGCGACACCGTGTGGAATAATGTATATGTATAAACTCACAGAGCACTTTATTAGGAACAGCTGTCCGATCTAATGCAATTAGTGTGATTCAAGAGATTCAAGAGCTTTATTGTCACATGCACAGCAACAGAGCAGATGGCAACATTGGAGGCAGTGAAATTTGGCTTCACTGAGCTCGAATTCCAGTTAGACTATATAATAAAAATATTTTTTTTTAAAAAGAGAGAGAGAAGAGGAAGAAGAGAGACAGATTCAAAAACATAAAAATATACATTATATTGCACATTGGTGCGCAGTTGTGGTATTGCACATAAGTGGTAAATAGATATTGCACATAAGTGATGGGTGATAAATGCATCTGATAAAAATATTAATATTGTCTAGTAGGGAAGAAAGTGTACATGTTTGGAGAGGAAGAGCGAGAGAGAGAGAGGAAGCGAGAAAGAGACTGTCTGTGTGTGTGTGTCCCAGAGTTCAGCAGTCTGATGGTTTGTGGATAGAAGCTCTCTCTGAGCCTGCTGGATCTGGCTCTGATGCTTCTATACCGCTTGCTTGATGGTATCAGTGGAAGGGGTCTGTAGCTGGAGTGGTTGGGGTCTTCAATGATTTTTCCAGCTTTCCTCATGCTCTTCTGGAGATAGAGGTCCTGCATAGCACTTCAGACCTAGTGATGCACTGAGCACCTTTGAAGACTCTCTGCTGGGCTTTGCAGTCCTGCTTGGAGCTGCCCTCATACCTGGCCGTGATGCAGTCAGAGAGGATACTCTCAATAGTGCATCTGTAAAAAGTGTAGAGTGCATTTTATTGAAAAGTTTTCCTAATATTTTGTCCCCATCATGTATGTTAATGGAGTGGACAAAACATTAGGAGCACTTTTCAATATAATGCACTTCAGCACACCACCACCACCCACTACGACCTCAATAATAAACATAAAGTAGAATTACCACCTTTCTGACAATGTCATCAAAAACTGAAGATGTATAAGCTTCATAAATGTAGAATTTATGGCAGAACTTATATTAGATTGCATTAGATTGTTCCCAATAAAGTGCTCTGTGAGTGTATATACAGTATTATCATTATTATTAGTAGCAGTAGTAATAGTAGCAGTAGTGATAGTGGTGAAGATGATGTTTTCCATGCTCTGTTTGATATCATCTGAATAAACTGTACTCTTTAGGACAGCAACTAACAATTATTTTTATTATTGAACAATCTGCAGATAATTTTCTTGATTAAATGATAAAATACAGGCAAAAACAGCTCTTTTTTCTCCAGAGGTGACACCTTCAGATTGCTTGACTTGTCACACCAACTGTCCAAAACCCAAAGATATTCAATTTACATTGATAAGTGTTAAGGAACACATCTTCACATTTGAGAAGCTGGAACCATCAAATTTCTGGCATTTTTGCTTGAAAAATGACTGAAATGATTGTCAAAATAATTATTTTCTGTTATAATAGGAGATCAGCAGCCTTCATATGTGGGGAAACTTCCTTGGGGAATCATCCCATCCCCACTTTGCACTGACTGGTATCCATAGCACTCTATTTATATATAATATTCACTTTAAAATATGCACTTTGGTTATTGCACTTATTATTGTTAATATATACTCTGTCAATGTGCACTTTATACTTTTTCCTTTTTAGTTTTTTCTAACTGTTGTGTCATTTTATCATGTGTTATCCTGTGATGTGTGTGCTTGAACTTCTTTGAATTGAACTCAATCAACCAACTAATCAATTATTCGACTAATGATTTTAGACATGACCCTTACAACCACATCCTATATTTCATCACAGGACTGACGCCAATGTGTCATGAGACAAAAGAGAAGTCAGCTGACAGTGCGCATTTCTCACTTGTTTGATGTGTGTTTAGCCCTGCTAGTCAGAAGTTACTGTAGGCTTTGTATGAATGTTTGTCATTAACACTGTGGTAACTGTTTGGGGAAAGAGCGAGAGATGTGCTTAGATTGGACATGGATTAGTCCAACAGTGGAGGCCCCGGGCAAAAAAAGTTGGCACCATTTCCCTGAAAAGATGGCAGAGGAATTTACATAATAGGCATTACTCCCTTCACTGTGTATGTAGGTCAGTAGCTGCAGTCAGACAGCCTCTCTGCTCTGTCCCCATCAGTAGTCATCTAAAAGATAGGCTGCCTAAGGCAACACGACTATAGAAACCACAGGCCCAGGAAAAAGCTCAGCCTTTAAGTGACCTCTATAAATCTTTTTTGACTGGATGAGGGAAATAACAGAGACAAGAGAGCATCAAAAGAGCCAACTCTGACTTTAGAGCATTTACATTTACCAAGGCAACACATATGTAATATGTAATGGCTGTTTACATGTCATCTTTATATGGTTGATTTGTTCTGATGAACATGAGGCTGAGGACAGGGCGAGAAAACAAGCCAGAAGAGCATCATCATGCCACAAGCGGAAAGTTGAAGCTGCGGCCATGTGTTCTGTTTGAGGCGCTGAGTATACTGGAAATGTACCACATCCCTCTCACATAACTTCCTCTATATTTCCCATGTGACATACTGGGGATAATATGCTCAACCACATGCCTAATGAAACATATCAGAACAGCTTGTCCTCTGTTACATCTTATGTGTAATATACTAACAAAACTTGGTTAAATTTTGTGTCTTTCATCCTAACACTAACAAGATTTTGACCTAAATTAGATCAGTGTAGACTTGAGATCACTCAGAGGGTATTTGGTCTGTTAAACAACTAAAATACACACACAGACACTCACACAAACACACACAACAGGTGCAGAATGAGGACTGGCTGTGAATATATCGGGTGCAGTGTTACACGGGCAGCTTGTGGACAGGAAGCTGTGGATCTTCTGTAAATGCCGGACCAAAGCTGGCACAGGGGGTCATCAGATCATCAATTATTCAGCACCACCAGACAAGGACAATCACTTGGTGTCAGCAGGCATGACAGATGAAATAGCCTGCTTCGTTTGAGGGCTTTAGTCCATTCTGTCTGGATTCCACGCCAGTGTCCAGAGAAGGCTTATCATATTGTTTTGATTTGTTATCGTGACTTTATTAAGAGTATCAGTCCTCAAAATCTCGTGTCAAACTCTGGCTACTGACACTGTGTTTCTTAAATTCCGTAAGTGTGTCTACTTGCGTAATTGTAACAGTTCAGTTTGTGATATACTTCATCTGAGCATTGATTTGAACTCAACTGAGCATTAAGTTTAGTTTTATGCTAACACATGTTGCTTTATTTCATAATTAAGGATGAGACATGAGGAAAAAGGTGACAGTGGCTCAGTAACTCTGCATGGTGTTTTCTCACCACACAGTATAATAACTTCACAGTATTTAACAAGTAAGACAGACACGATGACTTACAGACATGAAAATCGACAGTGCACAGCATTTACATTTCCTCTATTCATGCTTCATCTGAAAAAGTGACTTCAAGGTACATCTGTATAATTCATTTCTACATCAAAGGTGTCGACCACACAATTACACGAAGCCCTATGATTTGAGTACAAAGGCTACAGCCCAGAATACAAAGGGGACATTCATGAAATCAAGGATGCATCAATGAGCTACTGATGCAATACTCAGAAATTGTAAGAAAAGTCACCATACTTGGGAAAACAGTCAAAAAGTCACTGTGCACCTAAGCTAAACATACAGTATATTCTGGTGTTACTATTCAGAGATGACGCAGACATGATTCATGAGTTAATGATTGTGTAGACAAATACAAGAGGCCAACCTAGGCCTTTTTTTTACATATCAAATCGAATCCAGTGTAATAAGATGGATATGAAATAGTTTGTTTGGTTGCATATTTACTGTAGAACTGATCACTGCTATGCTGGTTGTCTATGAAAAGACATTAACCTGAACTTATCTGAGAATAGCCAATTCACATTACTTATTTACTTGATGTATTGTATCTATGTCTTGGGGATCGAAATAGATACTTAATGAAATAGTGAAATGAAAATTGGGAATCTGTAACCATTTAAAATTATCTTTTGAAACTGAATATCAGCACAAAAATGATGCAATCTGCCATCAGAGACCCATATTGATTAAACCCCAATCACAAAGAGGAAATATAACAATGAGAGAACCAGATTTGGAAGATTTGAGGTACATTATAGTCAGTCTAAAAAGTTATATAAACAGTAATGTCTCTCACTGTGCTTCCACCATGTGAAACAGTCCTACTGTGTAACTGATCAGTGTCTTTATATAGGTAATTGGATCTGACTAAAGCCATGGCAGCCTGGAAATATCCCCCCTATCAGTGTAACTAACCAGCACTTAATCACCCTTTTAACTCTGTTTCGGTGAAAACGATCTATTAACAAAAGTAAAATGTACAGGAAAAAAAATTACATTATGTCATTTGTGCTTTTATACTGTTTATACAATAGATTTTACATCTGAAAGGTGTAAGAATTAGATTAATTACCCTCCTATATTGTGTCTAGAATATTAACATATACTGTAAGTATGACATGGGATTAAGAACAGCTGTCATGGTTTTAGTTTCAGCAATTTCCTCCCATGATCACAAACTATCTTCAAAGTGACAAAGTGCAAACATGACGACTGTACATTTACGGTTTTGGACATACAAGAATTCTGTGGTAACAAGTTTTTGAATATTAAAATCTGCTACTTAAAAACATTCACATCACAGAAATTTAGTAAAAAAAACAAAACTCAGCACCATCCAATCAAAGGAGGTTGAAATATAGAAAATTAGTTGTATAAATATATTACTTCACTTTCCCAACAGAAAAACGATTTTGGGTAATTGTGTTGGAAACCTAAGTGCTGTGTTCAAATCTCTCACCACTGTGAGTCAAAAGCTGAAGTTAAAAGCTTTTACAATCCTGCCCGTTGATTTTGCATTTGTGTGAACATGGTTCTTGTGTAAGGTATTAAACTAAGACACCTGGTGTAGTGTTTGCAACCTGCTCTAACAAAGAGCCTAAAAACTGTATAGAAAACCCCATTAACACCAAAAATCTTGTTCAAAACTCAATTCTGAACTCAGTTAATTGTTCTACAAATAAAATAAAATGCTACGTGAACTGTGCCCTCCCCTCAGTGATTGACAGAAACCTAAAAACTGCAATAGGAACAAAAATAAATTATATTTTTACTTACTAATTTGAACTCTAATAATAAAAACTTTAAAATCAGTGTGACACTATGTATTTGGATGTATACTATTAACTCTGGTTATAAAAATGTCTGACCTGTCAGCTTATAAAGGTGAGTAAACTGTATTCTGTAAGTCAAAACATGTCAGACTGGTTTACATCTCTGTATCGCTGGTTCAGAGTGGTGCAACTTCATCCAAACAGGTTGGACAGCGGTCGGGTTCGTAGAGGACTGCAGGGTAGCTCCTCACCTCTTCCCACCTCCCCCGTGTCCCTGAAGGAGGCGCTGTGGATGATCTGGGCTCGGTGGCGTCCCCGATGCAGCCGCGCGTTCAGCTTGCTCAGAGACGACTTCCTCTGCATCCCCCCCTTAGTCCTCCCATTCCCGACCGCCTCCTCTGCTGCCTCAGCCGGTGGGTTCAGGAGGCGCAGAGGGTTCAGATTGCCCTGGAGCACTCTGGGAAACCGCCAGCCACGCCCTCCACCGCTGATGCCATTAGTGTTTTCGTTGTCTGATTCAGCTCCTGGAGAGGTGACCACTCCCTCCTCTTGCAGGTCAGCAGCCACTGGTGGGGGGAGGTACTGGATGGCTCGCCTCCCACTGTAGTCTCTCGCCTCAGGGTCTGCCTCCCAGTCTGACAGCAACACGCGGACCACCTGTCAATCACAGCACATCAAGTATAAGGAAAACTTCAGACACTAATGTCGTCTTTCACTGTCAGTCATGCAGATTTTATAGGTTTAGGATTTCTCTGATAGCAATACTGTACATGTGTGCTTATCAGCTGAAAATGATATGAAACTGTGGCTCATTAATAATTAAACATCTTAACATTAGGATATTAGTTTACTTCTCTGTTGCTGTCTCGTCATGTCTGTCTTGATCAGTTATTCAGGTCCTTAATTAGTGCTAGGTGGCATGGACAAAATCAAATATCATGATATTTTTGACCAAATACCTCGATATCGATATTGCGACAGTATTGTAGGGATGACTATTGGTGCTTTCACAAAATATTTACACAATGAGATTTTTGATAAATACTCATCAGTAATGGATATAATGACTAAGTGGTTAAAGGCAAAAAATAGAACAGCTAGAACAGTCTGGTAAATTCAAAAGATTACATCACTTATTGTAACGCAGCCTTAAAAACCAGGAAAAGACAACACTTATGCCATATCATTACAATATCCAAAATCTAAAATGATATCTAGTCTCATATCACAATATCGATATGATATCGATATATTGCCCAGCCCTATGTATAATGCTGACGCATTATTTTCCATTGTATGTACAGGCTCATTTACAATTTTTTCTCTGGCGATGAATGAGCTTTGTCCCTGTCAAATAAAATAATACATTGAAAAAAAAAACCAATAACCCCTGAACTCATAATTGTAATATCAGCACATCAGTCCTCACTACAGGATGTCACCTCAACATAAAAATAACATATTTTCCTTGATAGATAATTTTCAATGTCATGGTGAAAGCCAAATTACAACCATTTGTTTTTTCTTGGATTTTTCTATCATCATTACTTTTATTTATCTTTCTGGAAAATAAGGTATGTGTGAGACTCCATGCTGGTACACTTCTGACAGGTTCTTGTTATATTACCTCCTGCTACTCTAATTTTAAGTTTAGAAGTTGATGTAAGGACAAGTTTATTGCTTTCCTATGACAAGAGCACAGCCGGCATGCTTTCCTGTTTAAGTCCCACCAAAGGAAATGAACAGGCTCCTCTGAACTCAAATCCAGTAAAACATCCCTTTTAGGGAAGCATTTAGGCAGTTAGTCAAATTTTTAAATTTGTCAAACTGTGACATTCAGGTAGGGGTTATCAGAAACTTCCTTTCAATATTTAGGACTAAATTAACGGCAAGCGGAAACCCCTCCTGCAAGAAAATCTTTATCTATAAACAAGGTTACAACTTTAAATATTAATTAATTCATTGTTGTGAAAACTTGTTGTTAGAGAATTAGGTTACTTCATCCTTTTTCCAGATCATTTACTTTGTTTTGAAGAGGACCTTTAATTTTCCTTTTGTAGTAGAGTTTAGACAATTATCTGCTGCTTCACTGAGCAGGTAACACATGACACCCAACTACCACCACCATCAATGCAACCTACCTGTGTGTGTCCATGCATGGCTGCCAGGTGTAGAGGTGTGTATCCAGCACTCGATCGGACATTAATGTTCACAGGCACAGCATTCTCCTTGGCGAAGGCCAGCAGTTGGGAGAGCAGCTCAGCTTTGCCTTGCTTAGCCGCCCAGTGGAGGCAAGTAAAGCCGGTCACAAAGTCTCTCTTGGCCACCAGGCTGGGTTCAACAGCTAGCAGGGGCTGCAGGCTTTCCCACAGGCCGTCTGAAGCGCACAGCATCCACTCGTGCTCTAGCGGATCCAGGGTCACTGAGGCACAGTCCTCGTCAGTAGCTGAGGAGAGGAGCGATGTAGAGTCACCATCGCTTCTCACAGAGTCCCGGAGGCGTGAGCCACGGTTGATCAGAGACCTTCGAACCTGCAGAGGGAAGAACATGAGTGAAAGAGGTGCACACTTTACAAAATTCTTTTTTTTTTGACACCAGATAATAGTTCTTTAGTGTTATGCCACTGCCCATGGCTAGCATTTGCAAAAAACGGAGTATCCTACCTGAGGAGAACTACTCATCATCAGCTCTATGAAGTTCCTGCGGCTTCCCTTAGGGGTGTTGATATCGCCAACAGGGTCCAGCCCCTCCAAGGCGCTGTCTTCAGATAGGCAGCTGGTCAGCATGGCCCGCTGGGACCCTTTGGACACCCTTCGCGCTCCTCTTGCTTGCTGGCTGTGGGACCCTCCAGGGTGTGCCTGGTCCAAATCTGGCATCCCAATAACTGGGGCTGACTCTCGCCTCCTTCTGTCTCTCAGCTTCACCTCCCCTCCTCCAGCAGAAGCAGGACTCATTGTGTTGGTCTTATTATTCTGGGAGGGGGCTGCAAGTTGCTCATTGCCGTTTGACTGCTTGTCATTGTCCAGACTGGCAGCTAGTGGGCTGGAAGCTCCTGTAAAACCATTGAACATGTTTTTTTTTCCTCTCATTGCCACCCAGCTCTGATATTGCATGACAGTTTGTACATACTGGAGCACTGAAAATGGATGCACTGGTTGTTCCCAAACTGTTGGGACTCTCACAAAAGGTATACCCAAGATAAATCTGATGGGTCACAATGTGATTAGCAACAGAGAAAAGCAGAAAAAACATATTTCTGCTGCACAAATGTTTACTTCCCTGTTCCATTCCCTTTTTTTTCTTGTGAATTATTGAGCAATTTTGTTTTTTAAGGAAAATTCTTCCTATAAAACAAGTAAAACCTGAATTAATCTTTGGTTAAAAACTGGCCACAACCTTTTCATATGTGCTACCTGTGATGGGTTGCAGGTTGACATTGTTTCATTTCAACGGGTCACAAAGCCATAAAGGTTGGGCACAACTGGCCTATACGACATAACCTAAACATATCCCAAAGCATCAATTAGCCTAACTGTATCCCACACAAGTATGCATGAAAATCCGGTGGTCTTATTATTCTACTTTGTGTCGTCGTTTTCCGAAGGTATTGATAATGGGATTTTGGCAGGTATTGGCCTCCAAAAACAATGGCTAAACCGTGGTACCGGATGTTGTTGTAGCCTAAGTTATTATCCAGTGGGCCGATGTGAGAAATTACATCTGACCAAATAAATAGATAAACAGAAAAAATGATTACACAAAACTAGGTATAGATAACTAATATAAAAATGCCACAATGTTATCAAAAGGTGGGTTGTAAATAAACAAATCCTGGACAATAGAAGTGGATCAAATAAAACGGGGGATCCCTCACCTGTTTGCTCTCCGTTGTCAGGGTTGCCGTTGACATAGTCGTTGTCCTGGAGATTACCGTTACCGTTGCACTCAGCGTGATCGTGGCTCTCTGCGTCCGTTCGCATCACCGACTCCGCTGTGCATTCAGTGTTTAAACATACGAATTTCACGCCGTTTTCCACTTTCACGAAACCCACGGCGTCCACGATGCTTGTCAGCGTCTCACGATCCACCTCTTCCTTCGACGGGTCATTTTCCTCCCAAACTGATAGGAAATGATCGATCAGCTCCATCTGTTGGACCCTCCCTCCTCTCTCCATAAGGAACTCCTGCACAGCTCGCTGCGTGCACTGGGACGCCATCGTCATCCTGAACGGCCCGAGCGGGGCGCGGAGATAGCTGAGTTATATCAGAGCGTTTCGTAATCACTTCATGTTCAAAGCCGCTGTCAGTCACTGATCTCGGGTGAAAACGGATGACAGCATCCTCTCCTCCTGGCCTCCTCTCCTCTCCTCCATGGGCTCGATCAGTGTCCAGCTCTTGCAGATAGGGGTCGCACGTCGCCGGAGCAACCGAGAAAACGGCTCACAGTCATGCTGCGTTCCATTGCACCTCGTAAACTTGTGTGTTCACACCTAAACAAGATGCTATTATTTTTTGATGTAGTTCCCACAGGTTCTCTTTAGGTTCTCTAAGTTTTTAAAGAATTTCGATCTCATAGAAATTAACATTACTTGCTCTAAGCACATTTTTATTAGAAATATTGATATATTGATATTGAATATAGTTATTCAATAACTTTGCTCATGGTGAATTTGCACATCTTTATACTCCTACTCTACCTCATTATATGTTTAAACTTAAGCAACTTTGCACAATTGTCTTATGTATATAGTGTTATCCTATGTTTATATTTTATTATATTTATAGTATATGCTAAGGTTTTTTCTTATATTTTTTATTGAATTATTTTATTTTATTTAGATTTTTGTTCTGTTTTTTTTTATCTATAGATATATATTTCTCTCTTTTAGTGTTGTGTATTTACTGTTCCTGTGCAATGCCTTAGCTTGTATTCAAAATAAATACTGCATTAAAGTGAAAGAAGTGTCCTTCAAGATTTTACATTGAATTTACCCTGAAAAAGAAGGTTGGAAATATTTAGGCTAAATATTGACTATGTCTGTGTTTTTCTGTAATTCAGATAGGAAAACAATATTTAATTTGTTTTTTCACTGTGCTCATTCAAATGTATTTTGGTTAGATATGCAAAACTATGTAAAAAGAAACTGGGTACTAATGTACTGATTGATGTATTTGATGTGATGTTATATTGTGTGTTCAGTGATCATTCTTGGTAAATTCCTCATCCACAAATATAAATGGCCAGGCTCCAAACCATGTGAAAAACAACTAAGCAGATCATCCAATGTACTCTTGACAAAACTGTAAAACTCTGGTAATTTGTTGTGGGTTCAACAAGTACAAGTGATCGTTGTAATTGTCAAGCATCCATAAATACTAGATGTATGGCATATCGGGCTGAAATTTACTATTTTCTCACAGTCCACAATTGCAACACACAATGAAAGAGACTGAGCTGTACCACTATACAAAGAAGGGGGGTTGCATGTACAAATACAGTGAATAATTGTGTTTTGCCTACAAATACCCACAAAGATGATGCGATTTCTTCCTAGACACATTTCAATGTTTAAGTTTCGGTGACAATTTCACCTACTTTATGGAATTTTGGTTGTGGAGCATATTTACAAACTATAAATATCACCTCATTCCTATCTTCTTTGGAATGGTCTAGTCTGTCCAGTTGTCGACGGTAGAGGCGGTGAGGCGGTCCTGAGCAGAAATCTTAAAAAAAGAAAAGTTTTAGTCAGTTTTGTGGTGTTATTCCTGAATCCACTTGGAATATTAAATTCTGTGTAAAACTATGGCTTCTTCCGATGTTGCTCGGCAGCCGGTTAGTATTTTTCTTCTTTGTTGGTGACAATGTTCATGACAGTTGAGCAGGGAGTGTCCGAGGCTATCATTAAGTTAGCTACCGCTAGCCAGATAACCAACGTTACTTTATGTCCTTCAAGTTATGGAAAACCAGCTAAACATAACCGACACACAGCGCATGACACGATAAAACATCTGCCTTTAACCTAAATGTATATATAGAACATCAAGCGGAACTTTTCAACTTTTAAGAAGTGAGTCCGTATTACATCTTTCATCAAAATATATCGCGGGGGGCGTTAGCTGGCTGAAACACTCAGCAAGCCACCCAACAGTCAAAAGTTAATTAAAATGGGTGTGTGCGCTTCCCGGTTAAACACCTTTATTTTACAGTCACCAGTACAGAAAATATCAAAGTGTTGGGTCATATTCTTTATGTAGGTGACGACAGCTATGTAGCTTGATAAGCGCCACTGAGTCGCTAACGTCACATTTTTGAATGAAATGTGGCGTTCACGTACACCAACCAAAATATCTGGCCAAAAGTAAATTAGTTGTTGAAACTTGTGGGGACGTTTAGTGTTCCCCACAGAGACATGGTGGAGTACAATTATCAAAAGTTGAAGGTCTATTATGAAGAATTTCTTGGAACATCAGCATTTTGTATCATGCTCTGTAACTACGTCAGTGTTAGCCCTTAGATTAGCTGGCTGGTGATACTCCAGATTTCTGAATACAAGTTCAGACGGGGGCAGGTCAAAGGAGGACAGTTTGAGAAAACTGGATTAGCCTTAAACTATGTTAAGCGAGATGAGCTTTTAGTTGCTTGCAGATGGAGAGAAATTTACTAATGTAGGATATGATTCTTCTCGAAGTTATCATTGATTGAGAGACAGACTCAGACTTGTAAAACATGTTTTTAGACCTTAAGAGACACTTTTAAATGTGATAAAATCTCAAAGCTGTTTTAATTTCAATAAATTTAAGGTTGCAAGTTTAAAAGGGGAATGTGTTGAGCACTAATTGTGTGAAATATAATAGGTGGCCTGACCATGTTATAAGCATATGATTCTGTTTGTTATCAACAAGTGCATTATTTTGTGACTTTACTTTAATTACCCACAATAAGACATTTCTTAAAAGGTGAACATAATATCTAAGTCGCTATCGATCTATGATATATAATATGGACCGGTGAACCGATTGAATAAGCAGATAAATAAACAGAACATTTTAAAGTATGCAGCTGGTTTGTTATTACAACAATTACTCTCTATAATAATACTCAGTGGACGTGTTCATTTCATTATTTTTGCTTGTGAAAATGGCTGCAGCATTTTGAGACTGATTTGTCTTTCTGTGCAATGTCTTCCTCAGCATAAGGGGGTCCGGCCACTGTCCCTGGCGGGCCATGTGGGCTTTGATAGCCTCCCAGATCAGCTTGTCAACAAGTCCATCTGCCAGGGCTTCTGCTTCAATATTCTCTGCATCGGTAACATTTCATACACACACCTGCACACATACACACACACATATATACTTAAACATACTTATATAAAACATATACATAGACCTTTACTGTAACATGGACACACACACACATTGTCACACAGCATGCTAGTGTACTCACACAGAACTACATTTAAACACTTTCTTTTTTTTTTTTACCTGGTTGACTCAATATAATTTAGCAGATTCTTTTACTACATGTAAGTCATTGCATAGGTCTGTTGTCTGACCTTTCTCTTAGCTCCTTAGCTGGAATGCATTCTGACCACGATGGCAGCGCTTGATACTTCTGATAACAATATTATTCTAATAGCTGTGTGACTTCGTGGCAGTAGCAGACTAGAAGTTAGAGGAGCTGCACTCTGATAAGGATGCTGGGAAAAATGGATGTGTATATAAATAAATGTTGTGTAAATAAGTAATATTTTTACTTCCTCAACAACTGCCATCACTATATCGATGAACAGTGTGAACTTGAAGCTGAGTGCTCAGTTATCCTACACTTAGTACATGAAGTTTTAGGAATAATACATTTGTTAAAGCAGTTCGTTTTGGTGTCAGATGTTCACACTATATCGCATCTCTGCTGTGAAGTGTAATAGCTAAAAACTGCATCTCCATCTTTTTTTTTTTTTTGGCTTCAGGTGAGACCGGTATTGGCAAGTCTACCCTGATGGACACTCTGTTCAACACCAACTTTGAGAACTTCGAGTCATCCCACTTTGAGCCTCAGGTGAAGCTGCGGGCCCAAACTTATGACCTGCAGGAAAGCAACGTCAGACTACGCCTTACCGTGGTGAACACGGTGGGCTTCGGGGACCAAATGAACAAACAGGAGAGGTGAGTATGATATTGATCATGAACAAGAGTGACCATCAACCAGTTTTTTTCTTTTTTTTTTTTACAGCAGAATCTCTAATCAACCCTGTATGTCTGTCCTGTAGCTATCAGCCGGTGGTGGACTACATCGACAGGCAGTTTGAGAGTTATCTGCAGGAAGAGCTCAAAATCAAGCGCTCCCTTCACAACTACCATGATTCACGAGTCCACGCCTGCCTGTACTTCATCTCGCCCTCAGGTCACTCCCTCAAATCCCTGGACCTGGTCACCATGAAGAAACTAGACAGCAAGGTAGGATAATATAACGGTTTTTCTTATATATTTATATACTGTATATTAGAAGGTGTTTCCCAGACAGGGATCAACAGAATATTTTTTGAATTCTCTGGGGGTATATTGTGCAAATTAGCAAATGGCTCATTTTACAGGAGTACACTAGGATGTATCGTCCAAGATGTTTCACACTTATTAGATGGTAGCTTTTAGCTTTGTAGAGCCACTTGTAATAGCAGGCTCACCTACAGTGAAAACAAGATGATATTAATAAACAAAAGATTACCAAACAGTTGTTTGTAAATGGCTACATTGTGAAACAACAGGAAACACAATGTTAGGCAGTGTGTTATATTCTTGCAGTCAAACATGTTTGCACAAAAAATAGAGTCATTTAAGCAGAGATGCACTTAACAGCGGTTTCCTTCAAATGTTTTTTTGGGATTATTCTTTGGCCAGTTTCCTTTATTAGATAAGTTAAAGTAGGGCTGCAACTAACAATTTTCTCAATTACTTTATTAGTTGTTTGGTCTATAAAATGTCAGAAAATCATGAAAAATGTTGATCACCATTCCCCTAAACCCAAGATGCAACCTCAGATGTCTTGTTCTGTCTCAACCAAGAGTCCTCTACCCAAAGATATTCAGTTAACTATCATAGAGGACTAAAGACACCAGAAAATATTCACTTTTAAGAATCTGCAACTAGAGAATTTCAGCATTTTTTTTCCTTTTAAAAAAGTGACTCAAAACAATTAATTGATTATCAAAATAGTTGGCGATTAATCATCTAATCGTTGCAGCTCTAGAGCAGACGGTAAAGGGGTAGGACATGCAACAAAGGTCCCTAGCCAGAGTCAAATTGGGAATTTTGGGACCACAGTATATAAAGTAGTATGTGTCTTTATCACATAAAGCTGTTTCTGTCATACATCACAATTTTGGAAAACAATAAGGCCGCAGATATACTTGCTTTTAACTATGCGTTTGCATGATGGCTGCCTCATGTATTCTGTGTCCGTTTGGAGCGTTGGTTGTGCACAGAGATGGAGATGTGACAGGGTCAGAGGTCAGCGTGCACGTCGACAAACATCCTGGCAGACATTTGAAAATACCGTCGGTGTTTCTCATCAGTTTCTCGCATTGGCAGAAAGAGAGAAACATACTTGCCATTGTCACAACATGCTTGATTTAGGGGCCTTACATACCATCTACGACCGCTGCTGTTGCTTCTGAATGAACAAAATAGTAACCTCCTCGAGTGTCGCCATCTTTATTGTTCATATCATGTTAATCAAGTTCTATTTATATCCTTAGTTCTCTGGTGTGACCTCTAGTGGAATCCTCCAGCAACAGGCAAAGTACATAGTATGAACAGTTCTGTTCACGACAAAGCCGGTTGTCAATGTGAACTACTGCCTGGTTAAAAAGCAAGTATATCCCTGGCCTAAGTCGCCAAAAATATGTAAATTCTTCTTGGAGTCCTTTTAAACTGTTTGATTAATTTCAACACGGGGGGGTCTTTTCACAGGGAGGTTTCTTGGCTCTGAGCTGTTGCCAGGCAACCAGCGGAGACTCCAGGAAGTTAATGTGCCTGGCGAAGAAACAGTCCCACATATCACCTAATGTAAAGCTGTTACAGATTAAACAAATGAGATATAAAACACTACTTAGTGAGTTTTAGAGGTGCTGGTTGGTGGGTTTTGTTGCTGTTGGACAGAGTAGTCTTTATTCTAAGCTAAGCTAAAAGGCTGCTAGTTGTAGCATCATAATGAACGTGTTAACGAACAGATATGAGAGTTGTATCAATCTTCTCATCTAACTCTTCACCAGAAAGTGAGTAAATGTATTTTCTAAATACATTTACTCACTTTTCTAAGTTTTTTTTTTTGTTTGTTTTTAGCCATTAGGGCACACAGGAACCAGATGTGAATAACGTATGGAAACAGATCACAAACGTATGCGTGTGAGACAGCTGGATGTTCTGTGTTAGGGATGTTCTATGCTGCGGTCGCTTCTAGGGTGTTTTTTGTGTGGCTGTTGGGGGAGGTTGTGGTCAGAAACTTTCCCATGCTCTCTGTGTGTGTGTATGTGTAGTGACTTGTGTGTGTTTTTTTTGTGTGTGTGTTTGTGTGTGTGTGTGTGTGTGTGTGTGTGTGATTTCACCGCCGCAGAGTGTCAGTAACCCAGGATTTGCGTGTGAAAAGAGCAGAACAAGCGGTGGAATGCTGTAATCGCCTCACGCACACACACACTCGAGTTGTCCTTTTGTGTCACTGTACAGATACACAGAGAAAGAGCCATTTGTTGAATCCACGGCGCTGCCAGAGAGACAGTCAGTCACTCAGACGGCTGTTGGAACAGATCTCGTAGCGTTTTGTTTTCTCTGCCGGGATCAGTGTGTATTCTCCTTGTGTGTGTGTGTGTGTGTGTACGGGTGTGTGGTCTGACTCAGAAGCCTTGTGTAGTGGCAACGACTCATTCCAAGCCTCTTTTGGTACGAGATGACTGACAGACGGACAGGAATGTGGGGATGACTTGGACAGCAGAGTGGGCTGCCGGGCCAGAAATAACATCAGTAAACTCGGTTTATATTACACTTCTCTTAAAGCAACTTTAAAAAAAAAATGACCCTAACATGAAGGAATATAAACAAATATCACAAGAATAGTTTGGGTTTTTTGTTGAATTTTATTTGGCAGAGCCCGACTATTCATGGAATGTTGATCAGTGAGATTAGCTTGTTTTAGCTCAGAAACGAGGGCCAACGCAGCAGATGTCTGTCGTATGAGGAGCCGCTTTGCTCAAAGTTGAGGGAAGTTGGTTAAACAAATTTGTCTTAACTTTTTCTCTCAAAACTACATACAAATTACCAATAAATAGAATTGCTGCTGTAGTGCCGGAGCTGCAGGCATGTAGGTAAAGTGGATTACAATTTCTCATTCTAGGGTTACAACAATTATTTTCATTATCGATTAATCTACCATTTATTATCTATTCGTTTCGTCTATAAAATGTTTAAAAAAAATAGTGTAAAATGCCTGGTCAAGGTTGAAATAGCTTGTTTTTTCAGTCCACATCCCCAAAATGATCAATTAACTATCACATAAGACAAAGAAAAGCAACAAATCCTCAAGTAAGAAGCTGGATTTTAGGTCATATTTGGCATTTTTGCTTGAAAAATAACTGAAACCATTAATAAATTGTCAAAAATCATTGTCGATTAATTTTCTGTCAGCTCCATTACTCTGTTCTGGTTATTTTGATGGGCAAAACTACGATGAAACCCGAGTTTTATATAATGTATAATAAGCTGTTCTGGCAACGTTTTCAATTAGCATGAGTCACTTAAAGCCACTATGTGTATGATATATAAAACATGCTGATCTTGGTGCCTCATTTTGTTCTCTAGTGGTAGTTTCTAGTGTCAGCTGTCATCATTTCCCGTAGCCAGAGCTTCCGTCTCGTCAACTGAGATGCCGAATGTCTGTTTAAGAAAACAGAAGCAAACATCACAGGAGACTGTAATGTTATTTTTTGTTGTATTTTTTTTTTTTTTATCATGATCCTCACTTGAAGTTTCAGAAGTTATTTATGTTCTTTAAAAAATATGTGTTTCATGTATCTCATCTCACTGTAGGTGAACATCATCCCAGTGATCGCCAAAGCCGACACCATCAGTAAGAGCGAGCTGCACAAGTTCAAGATCAAAATCATGAGCGAGCTGGTCAGCAACGGCGTCCAGATCTACCAGTTCCCCCTGGATGATGAGACAGTAGCCAAAGTCAACACTACAATGAACGTAAGAACACACACACACACACACACACTCACACTGTCTTTCTTACATAATATTATTTGCCGTAAAGGTCTCACGAATCTTAAACTTAAACAAGCAGACACAATGTGTTTGTGACACAGTAAGTATATAAATGTACGTGTTATGCCTAAAATAAGTTTCAGTAGTAGAAACAGCTGGTAAACTTTTATTGCAGTTTATTTTCAAATGTATACATATTATAAACTGCTGTTTTTTTTGTAGGGTCATCTGCCGTTCGCTGTGGTAGGCAGCACGGAGGAAGTCTCCGTCGGCAATAAGATGGTGAAGGCTCGTCAGTATCCCTGGGGCGTAGTACAAGGTAGGACGGATCATTGTGTGTTTCTACACAACTTTGCCTGTATTGTTAAATATCATGCTGTTAATTGGAGGGTCCTATTGATTCAGCATTAATGGACATCTATCTGTTTCTTCTGACCAGTTTCTTTTTTTTTTTTTTTTTCACTAACAAGATCGTTTTCCCGTTAATTCCTTCACTCGTGCCACGTAGAAATGAATGTGGTTAGAGCTCAGTGTACTGTAACTAAAGAAAACACAAGAACTGCTGCAAGTCATACCAAACAAAACAAAACTTTCTGGGACACACTAAAATCTGCTGAACACACCAGTGATTACTAAAGGTCAAGTTCAGCAGCTGTTAGTGTCTCTCTATTGCTCCATTGAGTGCAATTCATATGTTTTGTGTATTTTCCTGTTTTCTTTAGACGCAGTGCGGCTAACGCAACTGCATGAAGAGATAGCGCTAGGTCTAATTCATCAATGATTTTGTGGGTGAACTGACCCAGTTTGTTTTCATCTTACTGGATGATGACATCATATACTTAAGGATAATTGTACTGTGACATTTTGAGATCAGCACACGCCTCTTCAGCGGGGTTTAGTGTGTAAAAGCCTTCAGTGAAACCAACCCGGTCTACCTAAAGATGCTGCTAAACAACCTTAAAACAAACATCCATTCCTGTGACTCTCAGTGGAGAACGAGAACCACTGCGACTTCGTGAAGCTGAGAGAGATGCTGATCTGTGTAAACATGGAGGACCTGAGAGAGCAGACGCACACCCGTCACTACGAGCTGTACAGACGCTGCAAACTGGAGGAAATGGGATTCAAAGACACAGACCCAGAGTGCAAACCTGTCAGGTGAGCTGCCAACTTACAAACGCACGCACGCACACAGAGGAATACGACGACAGACGACTAACCTTTTTATGTATGTGTGTGTGTGTGTGTGCAGTTTGCAGCAGACTTACGAAGCCAAGCGTCAGGAATTCCTGGTGGAACTGCAGAAGAGAGAGGATGAGATGAGGCAGATGTTTGTGCAGAGGGTGAAGGAGAAGGAGTCTGAGCTGAAGGAGGCTGAGAGAGAGGTACGTAGACGAACACAGCCGCTCTTCATCTGCACCGTATATCTCGTGTCAAAGGAGGTGCATGTTGGCACTAGTGGTGTGAATATTTGCTATCAGAAATAACATTTAGCCATTTTTAACATTTTCTTTCCTCTTAGAAGTAGCAAATCGGTAGTTTACTCATTACATATTACATATACTTTGTCTGTCACATAGTAATTAGTCAGGTAGTAGTTAGAGCTGCAACTATTGCTATACTATTACAACTCTTAATGGATTTGTCTGGGGCCGCCCCCCTAATAGTCAATCAACAGTTAGTTAACGAGAAGAGTTTAAAATGAGGTCAAAACCTCGTACAGTATGTGGCAGGACTGTGTATAAAATGCTAGAGGGGTTTTAGATTGAAACAAAGGATACAGGAAGTGGAGACACCTGGACAAGGAAACCAATGAAGTGAACTTCAGCACAGATAACAGAATAGCAGAAGGACAGATTCCTCAGGAAATATCTGTTCAGCTTCGGCACTTTCCTGCTGGGAAACCGCCTAAAATGAAAGATAGGATTAAACGGAAATAAATGACCCACGGGACTGAAAAAGGTAACTCAGTCTCCTCGCTGGACATATTAATTGTCATTATAACAGGCAGCTCGCATTGTGCTTGTAAAAATGATATTTTAAAGGCTCATTATTATAGTTTTGTATTTCTCTGTAATGTAGCACAGTGTTAACAATGTTACTTATAACATTCTTTATCAGTAGTGGAACTCAAACCATTTTCTGATGCCCAAAAATATATATTTAAATGATTAAATTAATATCATAGTCGTGTAATGACTAGTTGACTAATGGCTTGAACTAATAACTACTAGTTGACTCGGAAAATCTGTGGTCAGGAACCTTAGACGTGTCGATCAACAGAAAATTAATCTGCAACTATTTTAATAATCAAATCATCGCTTTAGTAAGTAACATAAATGCCTAAAATTTTTTGTTTTTAGTTTGTCAAATGTTAAGATTTGATGCTTTTTTTTGTCATACATGATAAACTAAATAACTGTTGATTGGACTTTTTTTTTTTTTACTGTTTTATGGCATTTTATAGACAAAACGATTCATCAAGAAAATAATCAGCAGATGAATCGATAATGAAAATAATCACTGGTTATTAAAAATTAATCATTTCTGCTAAATCAGCTAGAAAGGCTGATCTCTAATGTTAGTACTTGCTCTACTCGAGTCTAGACGTCTAGAACTCACCCCTGCTCTGGTTTCTGTGTGTGTTTTCAGCTGCAGAGCCGTTTCGAGCAGCTGAAGCGCCTCCACGCGGAGGAGAAGTCGGCTCTGGAGGAGAAGAAGAGACTCCTGGACGACGACCAGAGCTCCTTCAGCAAGAGACGTGCCGCCGCTCAGCTCCTGCAGGCCCAGAGCCTCACCGCCAACGGCAAGAAGGACAAGGACCGCAAGAAGTAAGAGGCCTCTCTGAAAACCAACGCTGATATTTCACGGGAACATTCAGGATCCTTAAAGTTTTACAAATTTGTCCGCAGTAATGATGAAATGAGTGTCGAGTATTCACTTCATTTGGTACAGTATACATCGCCACCTGCTGGTAACAGTACTGTGGGGCAGCAAATTTGAAGACTACAGAGAGTATTTAAGATATACGAGTGCACTGATATGAGCAGGATAGTAGATTTAATCCCCATGTGTTAACTTCTCATATTTGTCTATTGTCCATTTTGCAATCTCTCAAACTTAATGAATATTAAACGTGACCCTGAATAAGTTTGTCTGTAAAACGAGGGCAGCAGAATAGAAAGAAAAAAGCACATAGTTTAAGAGTTTAAAGGGACATTTAAGGTACTGAACACGTTGTAATTGTACAGAGGAAATTCACTATCAGGGTGTGGATGTCGTTTTTATGGAATGTGCTGATGTAAATCTGTCTCTCTTTGTTTCCTCTTGTCAGTTCTGGCTTCATGTGAAGACTTTTGGATCCGAACCAAACTCAAGTGTGACCAGTGACATTCAGACCCGTCACATCCTTTCCAGCTCTTTGTGGCCAGTCTCAGACCCTAACCAGGAAGGACCCCCCACACACACACATACACACACACACCAGCAGTGCGTACGAGTTTGTTTTTTGTGCCAAAGTTAAGACGACTGTTCCCAAGACTCCTGCGCACAATTTCCTCTGTGTTATTTTTAATCCTCTTTTGTGCGGTTTATACCTCTTTTGTGTAATATTTTATATTTATCCTTTCATTTTTATATAAAACTTTAATTTTCCATATACCTCCTTTTTTTTTTTTTTTTTTTTTTTTTTTTTTTTTTTAAACTTTTGCCCAGACTGAGGGACTCCTCAGAGAATTGACTTAAACACAGCCTCCTCCCTACATCCTGCACACAGATCAAAGGATCTGGATTAGCTACTAACAATACAGAAAGTCTCAGTCTTTAGTGAATAATAAGATCACACTTTTTAATGCACCGTTCAAGTCTAATGTGCTTATAATTTATTATAAAACCACCTTCAGATGTAAAATTTGTACCAAATTTACATGTTGGTCTCACGTCTGAATAAACACCCGAGTCACTTTTTCATGAAAGTCACAATAGAGTTCTGACTCATCTCACCTACTAAACCTGAAGTTTGGCCTTCAAAGAGCACTGTAATAAATAATTCATGTAGTTATCATATCTAATTTACTAAGAAAATAATTAATAATTAAATTCCTTGTGGTGTGAGACAAAAATGGAACAAAAACTTTAGGAAATTCCCAATAATCATCAGACTTTTATTCATATCAACAGCTCACAGTATGAATATCCAGCGAAATGATCACAACCTAACTGCTTGTTATTTTTATCTTGAGCTCCGTCGGATTTTATAAAACAGGCAGCAGAATTATATCAAGTTTCTAACAAATAATGACACTGATCACGATGTTTATCAGGGGACCTACAAGAGTTGCTTAGACCAGTTATCCCTCACGCTCACAGTGGCTGTTAATAAAGCCACGGAGAGAAACAATCATTCCAAAGATCATGCAAAAAAAAATAGTTTTAAAATCACTCAATATCATAATTCACCTTCTCACAGCTGTTGTCAGGCAGTGCTGCTGCTGCTGTGAGGAAGACGGGAAGCTTTGACGCTCTCTGTCGTCAACCTCTCGTCGTATTTGCAATCGTCCTGCCATGTTTGAAAAGAGAACAGAAGAGAGACCTACGTGTTTGAATGCCAGAAAGCCATTACTCCCTAAAATATTACATGATCCATGTCTGAACAGGGCTTTAGTGATGATTTCTGAATCTAGTGTGTTTATCATTAATAGTAAGCGTAGTCACTGAACACTATAATTAATGTTCCCTTTACTGTATTATCATTATAGAGGTCAGACAGTGTTATTATGTCTGATTATATCTGCTATAAACTTTTAATATGGACAAACCAGCCACACTAATTGTCCTCTAGTTGTTCCAAAGGGAAAGTCATTTCCAAACTTTTTCAGTCCAAACACAGTTTTACAGTTTTTCTTGGAGGTTGAGGTTTTGTTTTGGATTAGGTACATGTTACAGTACAGTATCTTGTGTGAATTATCATCTTGTGTGCGTGTGCGCGTGTGTGTGTGTGTATATATATATTGTGTTTTACCCGCTCCCTTATTTTTTTTCCTACCGACACAACAAACTTTTAAAGTTTGCAATACGGTCTGTCTGAAAAGGACTGACTCATGGAAAAATAATACATCATGGATTCAGTGTTTTTGTTGAGGAAGATGAAGGAGGAAGAGAGGGAAGACGCTTCTCTCCGGAGTCAAGACGAGACAGGGATTCACACCTCGTGTCATCTAACAGTACAGAGTAAACCAGGACACTGTGACACTGGTTTCCGCTAAAAGTGTGATATTTAAACCGACATTTACTCACAAACACTGCCACTTTACATTTACACTAGTGCTTAAGACGTGTTAGTGCCTTATCTGTGTGCTTACTGTAGAAATACACTATCCACTTAACTTGTACATCCAGGGAAACCCACCGATGCCTGATGGAGTGAAGCTTTTCTAAGACACATTTGTACTACACTTGTATTTATGGAATAAACAGTGTTACTTGGGAGCCTTTATCCTTCTTTCTAAATAAATCTTTGTATTTTTGTCATGATACATTGTGCTTGTCTGTTTGATTTGATCTCACAATATGATGTCGGAGCAATGAACGCCTGTTACTTTTCCTTTACAGCTATTCAGGCTGTTTCTATCTCTCTGTTAAACCAGTATATAAAAGGTTGAGAGACTCAATAAAAGATTTATTAAAAGCTAGTTAATTTTAAAAGAGAATGTCCACACTTAACAATCGTTTCTGTATTTACCCCCCCACTTCAGCTGGTTGTCAAACATTGTATCTAAGTACTTTTAAGAGCTGACAGTTTGCAGTCTCCCAACATGCATGATGCTTCCTGTGTTAAGATGTTATCTCTGCTGTGTCTAAACACACATTCAACTCCGAAAGAATGTCGTTACACCACTTCCCAAAAGTGGGAAGAGCGCAGCCTAGTCCTGATCTGGACCCTGAATGACTGCATGTGTCATCTGAGAATTTGGTATCTGCAGCTGTTGGTGTACATGATAAAAAGAATCACAAGCCTCCCTTTTGCTTTAGAGGAAAATTTAGCGCAGTAGCTTAACATCTTCCCTGCTCACTTGCTATATTTGATCACACACACACATAAAGGAATTGCCCTGCACAGCCTGTTAGAGGTCTTGTTCCCTGCAGTGTCTTACCCTCCGGCTCCGTTGCCCTTCATCTGACTCAGAGCTGGCGCACAGACAGGTAGATAGACAGGTCTGGCGTAAGGCGGATCAATTCCCTGCAGGGGTCTGCAGCATCTCGCTGTTATGCTGGAAGGAGGGCACCTCGAGGAGAACTGTTTCACCAAGGCAAACTGTGTGTGTGTGTACACAGACACCTTTAGCTGCTCTCTGGGGGGGTGTGCAGCTTCTGGCTGGGAAGTGATTTCACCCAGTTTTCTTGCCAGAGGTGAACATTATCTCAGCATTGCAGAAATCTGAAGAATCTAAATTTACATCCTGCTTCCTGCTCGCCTTAAAATGAACAGTTTGTGTGTGTGAAGATTCTTTTTTTTTTTCTTTCTGAGTGCACTTACATCCAAGATAGCTGTCACACCTCTGCACCTGCACACACAGCCTTGTCACCTTTTGCTAGTCACTCTAAATGCAAATGGAGGTGATCATTGGAGACAGGCGGCGGCTGCTGGAGAGATGAGGTTTTCATTTAAGTGGGGGTGCCGGTGACGCTCTGAAATTACCAATTACACACCTCATCCATGCCAGTGTTGGCTTGAGAACACGTGAGAGACGGAGGGACAGAGAGGGAAAGGGAGGGTACATCCTTCACTAGCATGTGTGTAAATGATAAAGACAGTAATACACTCTCAGCTGTACCTGGAGTGTTGCTCATAAAGGCTCCATAAGCTCACTGCTAATTATAATTAGAGCGGGATATAATATGAATCCTCTAATGGGCAACAGTAAAATCCTAATGGGCTGTGCAGGTAATGTGTTTCTTACGGATCAGAGTACACAACTGTGTGTATTCATCTGCAAAACATTCTGTTTCTGTGATCTCTCTGTCATAAAGCAGCAGGCACAAGCAAAAAACACACTGAAAATCTGTTTTAAAACAAAGGCATTTATTGCGAAAAATGCACTTGACATGAAAAAAACAAAACAAATCAACCACGGGTCATCAGTACAAGACGATGTATAATGATCACATGGTAGAGCATGACTTCAACGGCACAAAAGGCCTATAAATATTCTGCACAATATAGAATTATATATATACTTTCTTTTTTTTCCTCTCTTGCTGTACTGCTGTGCTCAACAGACCCGGCTCAGTCCTGATGAGGCGTGAGCGACCACCAAACTTTTTCATAAAGTTCCTTTTTCATTTAAAGAGCTACATACAGAGGCCTCCACCCTTGCACGCACACGCGCACACACACACACACACACACACACACACACACACACACACACACACTCAAACACACAAGTATCCATTGAAACAAATATGACTGACATCTAATCCAAAATGAGTGCTCAGGCTTCCTGGAAGGACAAAAAGAGAGTGGACGGTAATTTGATGTCAAGTCCAATGGAAAATTTGGCATCCCACAAATGTGCAATTGTGTGTCTTATTTTGTGTTCAAGTCCACTGGGAATCACCACGGCACAGACTGATGAAGGCTTGGAAGTGTTGGCATGTTTCAAGCTGTCACCGTTGAGCTCTCAGGAAGCCGAGGCCACTGACAAGCTTACATCACGTAAATAAAACACATGAAAACATTTGTCAAACCAGTGGTTCAAGTTATTTTATGTAAAGTGGCCACCGTGCAGTGGTTTTATTCCTGATGTTTGGACTGTTGTAAACTCTCCTCCTCCTCCTCCTCCTCCTCCTCCTCCTCTTCCCGAAAAAAAAGACTGCTGACATATTGTTGATCTTTGACACAAATGAGGACTTGTGCTTAAAGTTTGACTCAGTAGAAATTAGAGTCCTCAAATCAGCGGGACGTACAAACAGATGAAAGGAAACCTCACTGCGGGGGGGCAGGGGGGGTGTGCGGAGGGCTTTTTTCTGGGATCTGCTGGTTTTTGTCATCAAGTCAAACAGGACAGAGCTGATAGGAAAACCACCAGCAGGCTCATTGTACCGATAAAGAAGGTGAAGGAAGAGAGAAGAAGGTTGAGACGAAAGACAGATCAGTCTTCCTCATGCAGTGTGTGTATATGTGTGTTAGTATTTGCAGGCACTAGGGTTTGACTGACAGCTTTTGAATGCCAATACAGATATTTTTTGGACTGAAGCTTCCAATAACTAATAGACTGTGCCAAACACTTACATGACATTTACTTTCAACCCTTTTCACGGAGAACAAATTGGCACTTTTTAATTTGCTTGATCCGAAACACTCCATGCAAATATCAGTCTTGTACACTTGTATAAAACAGGATTGAACGAATAGACGAATTGTAAACAAACCAGCTATATGTCAGTCTAGCCCTACTCTTTTATGTGTGTGTTTAATCTATATATGAGAGTGTGTGTGTTGACTTAGTCTCCGGTTGAGCTGTGACCTCCTGGAGAGAGAGAGAGAGAGAGAGAGAGAGAGATAAAAATCTTAATCTAAATTGCAGAGTGATTTCGGTTTCATCTGTTGCTCCAGATGCGCAGGATTACCCATACTGCACCGCCAGCAGCCAGAGGATGATTGCAGGCCGCGTCGCTCTCTGTTAACGACTGCGTGTGTGAGTGTGTGTGACTCTCGCTTCCTCTTTCAAAGTTTCTCCAACTTTTATGTTTTAATTCACTTTCCTTCACAGTTTTTTTTTCCTCTCTCCCCACAATTTAATAGTGGGAATAAAAACATGTCACAAGTACAAATAGCTTGTGCTTTTTCCTCAGTGGCATTACCATGGCACGTCATCACCGCTTAAGAGGCCAAGGTGAACATAAAAACATCACAAAGAGCTTTTCTTTCCAAAAAAAAAAGGCTTAAAAATGTGCTTGCTTGTTTATTTTTTTCTTTTTTTCCCCTACTGTTTTAACTTCTAAGTATTATGCTGAGAAAAAAAAAAGATCTATCGTGTGACAATTTTATCAGACCATTAATCTGGGGGCAAAAGGGAGTGACAAAAGGCTTGTGGCAGGGAACTGCATTTTTGAGTCAGATTTATTGTCTGTGGAGAGCGTGTTGGAAAGTCTCACATCTGGGTGTTCATCCTGCAGTCACGTCATATGGGAATAAGAAAGGACAGAAGTTTCCAAACTGTTTGGATGCTGCGGTTTTGTTTTTCTGAGTAGTATTTTCTATCTAGAAGTTTTGTATTATTTGTCTTTCCCATATGACATAAATGCAATTTCACACACATTTCACCAAGGAGACTCCAGCGTGCTTAGCCGCTCTCACTTTGCTATGGCAGACCGAAAACAGCAGGTGAGAAAAACCCCACTCGTGTCCTGTAACTGTGCTTTTACTGATACATACTGACACACACACACACACACACACACGCACATACACGCACATGCACACACAGAGTGAGCGAGTCAAGCTCTGAGTCTCGCTGTGCTTCTATCTCCATAAACCAGGGGGGAAAAAGGTAGATGGTTGTGGCTGGATGTAAACTACTGTAGACAAGCCTGGATTCACACTCAGGACGTAGAAATCCATAAAGCAGACTATACACTCGCTGAAGCAGTACAAAAATACTTGTTAAAGTTCGACAAGATCGGAGGAAAAAGTTGTTGTCAAAGGTTGGCAGTTGTATGATGGAAAACGTCTGTCCCTGCCTTCGGACTCCAGATGTCCCCCCCTCCCTCCCCTCCCTCCCTCCTCCCCGACTCGTACATTCCTCCACGAGTGTCGTTTGGTATCACAATATTGCTGCTGTCGGATGAAAACTCTGAGCAATATCTCAAAGAAAAGGTTGATCATAGTTAGCAATCTTTGTGACAGAATGTACTGTGTTTCCCAAAAAGACCGACCGCATTAGTAAGTCTATATTTACCGTAGGTTTGTTTTAAGATTTTCACATTTTAAACTAAAAAGACTTCATTAAAATGTTGTAGTAAAAGAGGTTTTTGCCGGTTTAAAGCAAAATATGTTAGCCTGTAAATTAGAGCGATGTGACAAGTAGCAATGGAAACCCCATCTGTCAAATAAATAGTGTGTAAAATACTGTATATGCAGATATATTGGCAGGATGTATCAAATATTTACCAAGTGCATTTCTTTGTCTCTATATTATTCCCACACAGAAGATCAAAAAACAACTTTATAATTCTTTAAAGAGTTTTGGCGTAACTTCCTATTTCTTTCTACATTCAGTAAGCCAGTTTATTCAGTTCAGCCCAGATGCGGGGGTGTACATGGGGCAATTTTTAAATAAAAAGTGGCTGTATAAATGTATGTAAGATACATAAATAGAAAAATTAATTACCTAATTGAAATGTTACTTTTTGCACCATTTGTTTTTTTTTTAATTAAAAGTCCAGTGACAGATCACAGCATGACTAGTTTGAGACAACACTAATATCAATTTCAACATATAATAAAACATAATAATGCTACATGTATTGTTATCAACATATATCGAGTTGAAAAGAAACAGTTTGTTTGTTGTCACAAACTAGACACGGAGATGTGCTTACGATGATCCTGGAGTGTGTAGGCTCGCACACTTCCCTCATCACCTGTGTTCAATTTTTTTCACTTTTTCAAACAAAGAAAGCACAAGGAAGTCAAGCTCTGAGGTCTCGTGCTCGTGTTTGCTGGTGGATGATGTCAAGGAGGAGAACTGGGAGAGGCAGGGCTTTTTGTTGCTGTGCTCTTTGAGTCTGTGTGCCTTCAGTAGTCAACATGAGTCTGATGAACCCAATGCTGTCCCGGGGCAAAAGGACTGAAAAGCCGGCCAGCTTCTTGACTGGCTAATTGAAGCCAGGGCTAGCTTTCCTATAAATGTGTGTGAGTTAGTTGGACTGATATGGGTTTCTGAAGACTGTTACCGTTAATGTTGTTTTGTGCAAGTATTCAACATCTTTTAATTTGATTATTTTCATATCTAAAAGTCCAGTGTTTCTTGGCAGATTATTCTGAGCTTCTTAAAAAAAAGCTTCTTAAAAAGACCACCATGTGACACTAAAACTCCATTGAAATCCAAACAAATTACATATTTTAGGGTTAGCAGCTTCTTAAGGCAAGTTAGAAAACCAATATCGGCCCAACCTTCGCGTGTGTGTGTTTTCTGTGTGTGAAAGTAAGAACTTGGTAACTTGTGTGTCCTTTTTTTTTTTTTTTTTTGAGACTCGGAAACAGGAACAGTGTGCGTTCTTCACTTTTTTTTCAGTTCAGAAGCTCTCGACGAAGCTGCCAGGGAACAGGCCGGTCTGTCCCGTCCTCTGCAGGGTGCCTTTGTACCAGCCGTCCTCCCTCTTCTTATGGACGAACACCACATCCCCTTCCCGCAGCTCGATCTCCGCCTCGCTCTGGGGTGGGTAGGGCACCACCACACGATACCTGCCGCACACAGAAGAGGCAGATATAACACACATGACGCCGAGTGGTAACATCACATGCTGGAACAATCAGCCCACCTGAAACTATTTAAACGGTTGGATCACGTAAAACAACTTGAACATGAGTATTTGGCTGAAACACTGTTCACTGTTCAGTATCAGATGTTACAGTAACCATTGTGTGTGTGTGTGTGTTGGTGGATATGTCTTTTTGTGTGTGTGTGCTCACCTCTCTCTGGACAGGGGTTTGGGCTCAGGCCGGAGGACCATCAGAGCGTTGCCAGTGCGTGCTGCCGGGGGTGACAAGGGGAAGTTGGTATCCAGGGAACCGGACTTCCTGTGCAGAGGCTCCAGCCCTATTGCCCCCGCCATATCGCTCTCGATGGGACACGAGCCGGCCCGGCCCTGCGATGCCATCGGACAGGAACCTGAGCGGGCGTGGTGGTGATGGTGGTGAGGGTGGTGGGCGGGGTCGGTGGCCACTGCGCCTTGGCCAGCCAAGGAGGGATCATGGGTGGGTGGGGAGGAAGGTGGGGAGCGAGGTTTTTTCTTGGCCGCCGCCCCCGACAACAGCTTTAACAAACCTCCTGCTTTCCTCTCCTTCTGAAGATGGAGGGAGGAAGACGGAGAGGGAAAGAAGAGATGCTGTTAATGTCGTCAATTTCATGAGGTACACAGGTTTATAGATTAAGTATAAAGCCTGTCTAGACAAAAAGTGATGAGATAGTAATGAAAGAGATTTCTGTGTAAACAACACCTCTACAGAGTATTTTGTTTTCATCAAAAACTACAGAGCACAAACACGTTCTCTACATATTAACCAGCAACACATTTATGAAACAAATAGAAAAATATTTTCCTGGTGACCTCATATGACACAAGAAATACTACTGATAAAAAACACATTTGTTTTGTCAGAATGGAGACATTAAAGCAAGACAGGATAATCTCCTGGCCTAAAGAAGACAAGGACATTACGTGTATTTTTAATGCTGCTGCTTTGGAGCTTTTTATGTTGGGAGGACACAGGGTACATGTCCCCTGCACATTCCCATCCTTAGAGGAATAGTTCAAATTTTTGGTAAGTAAGTAAGTGTATTCGCTTTCTTGCCAAGAATTAGATAAGAAGATCAATACCACTCTTCCGTCTGTGCCAGGAGGTGATTAGATTAGCTTGGCATGAAGGAGGGAGGTGTTAAATGCTGTAACCATTCATCCATCTACTCAACACTACTGTGTAGCATCTCTGCTGGTTGCCTAGCAACCTCATGGTGACAACAAGACAACAAGCTGTTGCTCTCCAAGAAATATTTACAGTACATAATTCCCTGTAAAACCACAAATTGTCATTTTTACATTTCTGTGTACAGATTAAACAAACTGGATAATGTGTTAATTAGTGACCTTTAGAGGTACTGGGAGGAAAATTCCTCTCTGCTTCCATTCTTATACTAAACTAAGCTACCTCTGGGTTTCCCAGTCATTAAAAAAATAAATCACAATGTTGGTTTCTTATACTGACAGATTTGTAGTTTCCTGCCAACTGGAAAACATTAGGATTAACTTGTGTCTACAGTCAGGCTGTAGACTATACTCGGGTACAGCGGTGCTTTGAGCTAAATGCTGAAGGCAGATGTTAAGCAGGTATAATGTTACTATATTCACCATCTCAGTTTTGCATGTTAGCATGCTAACATTTGCTAATTAGAACTAAACACAAATGTTAGCAAAATTTCATAGCAATCCATACTTGTCTGTGTATGAGTTGATATTTCAGTCTGGAGCAAAGTGGTGGTCTGATCGACAGACCGACAGATACTGACATTTCTATCCACAGAAAAAAACCCTCTAATAGTCCCTTTGAACTATTTTCTATGAGCAGAAGAATTCAAAGCAGAATATGTCCACTCTGTCCTTCTATCAGGGCTTCAAAAGGAGGAAACAATGATAATGTGAGTAGTTATTACATCAGATAACACACAATAAGAGTCTGAATACCTGCTCAGTCACAATGTGGATTTTGAACAGACCATAGACTGTATGTTAGCTACCGATCCAGGCATTCAAGCTGAATATGTGCAGCTGATCTCAACAATCAACTGCGCTTGGAGGCAGATTCACGCCTGTCTATTCAGGACTCATTCATGTTTGTTTATGGACGGGCTGTAAAATACTGTCCATTCAGTTGAACACTTTGTGATACGGCTTTGTTTCTTTGCCTCTGTATCAGCTCCGTCTCCGCCTCAGCCATCTGTTTGCTTGATACGCAGGCTGCTGGATCAAGTGTTTTATCATTGCACCCGTTTTCATTTTCATCAAACAAACCTTTGAAATGCTGTGATGGACAGTTGTCATGTCAGTGGGCTGAAGTTGCAAATATGATTTAAAATAGAGCCAAAAAACAAAAAGGACATCTCAGAATACAAACTGTCTTGACTTGAAAATCAAAAGCCCAGCAATTTCATATTTCAAAGAGAAAAAAAGATGGCTCTAAACAAAATGACTGTGGTGGATTGTAAGTAAATAGAAAGCACCAGAGTGAAAAAACAAAAAGAGTGGTGGTGACAAGAGAGGAGAAACATTACTATCAGCCTCCTCCAAATTGCATTATTGCACAAAAGATTGAACAAATTAAACTCTGCTTTCAAGAGAAGTGTTTAAAGAGCTTATTTAATGAAGACATTGACAATGAAATTTGTAATTTAATGGATATCCAAACTACAGCAAACATACAGTGGCCCTGAGGTGCAAAACACAACATTTCAGAAGACAAAACAAACCAATCGCAAACAAGAATTGTTGTCCCTACCTTTTCCATTTTGTGAAATGTTGTGTTTTCAGTTTTGTTGTTGTGTTTTGCACCTCAGGACCACCGTACAGACATGACAAATCTGATCAAAGTTTCTCAATAGCAGTATGGAGAGCATCTGCAAACACATTAAATGGATATAAAGATGTCAAACTGACTACATGTAACTTAAATGAAGCGTCAAGTAGGAAAGGGCATCAATGTTTTAAAAATGTATTTGTGTTAATGCATCATGTCTGTCTGTGTAGTCAATAATGGAGCATCAGTGGGACAGAGACTGACATACTGGAGCTGTGTCTCTACACTGTGGACCTGACTGCATGAATGGCTGTCCAGGCTGCATATGATTGGTACTGGCATGTACTACATTGAATTGGCTCCATAGTCTGAGCTACAATCTTAATGGAAAGCACCAAACTGTCATGAAGGAAACTGTGGCAGCAATGGTAGAAATTGCACACGGTGCACAAACAGGTGGATGGAGAGACACAAGCAGTTAAATCTGTTATCCAGTACTATGAACCTGTGCTGCAAAGTCTGGAACACACACATTTTGAAAGAGCAACCCGATCATCGGGCCCTCGATGCTGAATTTACGAGGTGTCCGACTGCTTCAGCTGCACCTCACATAAGAGGGTTACAACTGTGTCTTGAGTACACTTAACGCTGCCTCGTAACATTGTCAGCATGAAACAAAATACTGATGTTCAGATACAAAAAGGATGAAGTCTCACGCTAATTGGATTTCACCAGTTTGAGTCTAAATATAAACATGAGCTTCTGCACACAAGGATCTAAACACTCTAATTACCCGTTTCAAATCGCATGTACAGTTTATATACAATATGCATCAGGTGCCACATTACCACACTGATTATATGAGTAATAACACACAACATCTTTTTAGAGCTGCAAAAAAATGTCCAAATTCTCTGGTTCCAGCTTCTCAGATGTGAATATTTTCTGGTGTCTCTGATAGTAAACTGAATATCTTTGAGTTGTGGACTGTTGGGAAACAGTGATTTTTTACCATTTTCTGACATTATATAAACCAAACAACTAATCAAGAAAATAATAATAAAAAATAATCATTAGAGCAACTTCAGAGCAACACCCATTTTAACAGATTATGGCTTCTTTTCTCAGCTTCTGCTATTTTATGTGTTATTCATTTCTGTGACATTTTCAGGACTTTGTGTTTTCTTTATATGAATCACAGATGCTCACATCACACATGCAAATCTTGTGACCTTGGAAGAAACATTTCTGTATCGCTGTCTTAATTGAAAACATCAGTAATGGTTAACAATTTTGTCTTAAACACTGTAAACCCAATAACAATTACTGAATTACCAAATATTTTGTATGGTATAATCACGATACAAAGGAAAATTTCTCAATATTAAAAAAACATGGAGATATATCTGTATTTTTCCACTGCCAGCTGCCACTGCTGACTAGCCCCTGTGGTAGTTCCACCCAACTGTCATAGTAAATGTGCAAGCCTCTGCAGATTGCTCTGTAAAACTGTCAACTACTGAACAACACTTGAAGCTGTTTCATGACTGTGGTACAAAGAAGAAATTGTCAGTAAACATGGACGATGATCAAAGTAATGATTTGTCAGAGAAAAATCCAGACCAAAGGAAAACAGATAACGCGACTCTGCAGAAAGATTCCTTTAGGAAATCACCAGTTACATCTCTAGCCAGTAAGTTCATTTGGACAGTTTAACAAAGTCCTGGATACTCACAGTTCAGGCATATGGGGCTTGTTGTTATTATATTCTGTATATTAAACCCCCAATTACTTTAAGACAGCAAAATTGGTCCACTCTTTATTATCTAAACTGTACAATATTGGGCCAAACACAAACTCAATTTGGTAGAAATATCCCAACACAAAGAGTGATCAGCTAAACAGATGTAACATCACCAGTAGAGCTGAAACAATTCATCAATTAGTCTATTGACAGAAAATTAACTGACATCTCTCTTGCTGATCAAGTGACTGTTTAAACCTACATTATCTAATCTTTCGGCCACTCGGGGGCAGCAGAAACAAGTTTGTGAAAACAAGATTGACACATCAACACTCTCTCTCTTCTTTCATCTGCAGGCTTAAAGGCTTAATCTGCCTCCTGCGAGTGTGTGCGCTCCCCTGTGTGTGTGTGTGTGTGTGTGTGAGAGTGTTTCTGCTTACACGGTGTTAAACTGCTGCTTTTGTTCCAAAACAAGCCACCAGATGGCAGCATACACTCACAATTTAATCTGATGTCTGTCATTCAAGTTAAATCTAATTTCACACTGCCTTGCTCTGCAGCACATTGGCAGCACACTGAGACTGACCTGAACCTTTGCTGTTTTCTCTCTTTCTTCTCTGTTCCCTCTACATCTATATGTTCTGGCTTGTAAATAAATCTGTGTTGTCATCTGTGACTTTCTGGCATTTCTCTCATTCCAAATATAAGAAAATTCACACGCATACACTGAATATAGTATTTAAAAACAATCACATCTAGATGTGCTCAGTGCTGATGTTGAGTTTGTTCAGGAAGGCCGATATTGAATTTAAGCTTTGAAAGGAGATGCAGGGTTACTCAGGGTTGAGAGGAGAGATGCTCCAGACGCCAGCTTCCGTCCACCCACCAACCTAATCACTCTGCCATTTACTCACCCACGCTCGACACTCTTTAAATGCTTTTAAGGTAAATTGTCTGAAAAATGAAAATAAAACTGAAAAGAGATTCCGAGGAATAATCCAGAAATGAAAAGGGGACAAAGCCCTATACATCATGTCTGAAATGCACTAATCAAACGGATCGTGGTAATTGCACATCCTGATTGATGTACTTGTTTTCTCTGCTCACAGCTGTCAGTTTGTTGATCTAAGACAAGGAGTGTAAGATACATAAGCATGAGATACATGGATGTAATATCTGCAGTTATTGAAATAAAGTAGGTGTCTGTAAACATGTGAACAAAATTGCACACAGTTAAGTAAAAATATATTATCTAAGCTCTTGAATACATTAAATACAGTTCAACAAAGTGTTTCAAGACATTTGTAGACTTTTTCATGGCCTGCTGAAACGCTGCCATCACTGCTGGCAGTTGCACCGTGAGGTCAGACTTCTTGGAAACAGTCTACAAACACATCTTAAATGTCCGACATGATGTGTGTCTGTAATGCTGAAGACAGTGAGTTGAACTGAGATTATACTAACCGTGTCTACCGGACAGTTATCAAAGCTGCTCCATCGTTTCTTCGAAGTTCTGTTACACAGACTGACTCTGTGCGGCTTCATCGCCACCCTGATTTTCAACCTGCTGCTCTGCCTTGCTCAAAGCAACAAATATCACTACTGAAAATGAGCGTTAGGCGGGACATTTTTTAAAGGGATAATGTGATGATGTGATACTTTGGGACAGGAGATGACAAGAGCTGATTAGTTTGTGCCAATACCCACTATCTTTAAATTTGATCTATTGAGCTACCCCGCCTGAAATCTGATAAGTATTTTGGTTTTCCTTCTGCATTTTAATCTTGAAACAGCATCAACACTGGATGCTACTACTGCAGCTAAATCCATACTGAGAGGTTAAATTTGAGAGAATCTGTTAATTTAAGCAATTATCATTTAGGATCTAGCTTATCTAACAGCTGACAAAACATACAAAAATGTTTTTTGGGCGATACATTTAATACAAAAATAACGTTAAAAAAACATATTCATAGCTGTGGTAAGATCGGAGTATTCATTAACGTCAGACCTCTTAAAAATACAAGTACAAGCCAGCTTTGAATGGGACGATGTAAACAAGGCTGCAGCCTGCTGTTCCATAGTCAATGAGCTGTTTGTCAGCTAGCCATGTAGTTAGATTAGCTGTCCCAGACAGTGGAGCCAACAGTGAAACAAATGGAGCTGAGACAGATGCAAGCTTTCGGTGCCATCCTTCACTGTCAGCGAAACCCGATTTAACATCTAGAGCTTTAGCGCTGCACATCTCCCAACATATAGGATGGCATTCAAAATTTGTGCCAGCTGCCGGGGTGAATGAGACTTAGTGAGGTAGAGGAGGACTAGAGGCATATTAAATACACACACGCACACGCACGACAGATTTCACATCCGCAAAACCGTGAAATCAGGATGACAAAACACCGAGCTTTTCAGCTGTGTTAAAGTTAATTAAAGTATAGATTTGTTTTATTTACAGGGTGACTAAAATAACTGGAACCAAAGTTAAGTAGAAGTGACATCTTATATTTGTTATTCTAGCACTTATTTTCCATGTGAGGTATGTTTAAACAAGCCAATGATTTTTGACAGTTTTTGGCTTTTTTATAATTAGAAGGCATCAGACTTACCTTTTCTGCTTTGGGAGCGAGGGCACCCTGCGTGGAGACGTGGGAGGGTCCGGGTGACGGCGGCTGCAGGGGACTTCCTGGTTCCCCGTTAAGGAGCGCTGCTGACACGTTGGGAGGTGTGAGGCAGGAGAGAGGAGACGAGAGGGGGAGGAGGGGCCGCGAGGCCGGGGAAGAGAGGGGTGAGGGCCCTAAGCTGGGTCCCGGAGAGACCATGGAGAGAGGGCGTCCTGATTGGCCTGGGCAACGTGATGGGGAGGAGCTCTGAGGACGCAGGGGAGATAGGGCCACCATTGGGCGCTCTGGGCTTCCAGCTGGGGGACTGTGGACTGAAGCAGACACAAACACACATTTGTATTAGTGTAACTGAGAGGACCTTGTGGTGGAAATCTGAAAATAGAAAAACTTTTAATGAAAACCTTGCAAGGGATCAGCATACAGTCACAACAGAGTGTAACTGCAGACTGATGTCGGTTACAAAAGCGTATATGCGTTTTATAGACAAGGAGTGAAGGAGGCAGTGTGTGGTACAGTGCCAGGTGTCATCAAAGCTGTCAGCCTGTTGAGAGGAACATATTGCATGTTCAAGGCAAAGCTACTCGCTACTGCAAAAACAACAAAACTGATAATGAGCATACATGCTAGGTGGCTACTTGTCCAAGGTTATACAGTGTGAGTCCATCCAAAATACACAGTATGAAATGTGGTACAGAGAATAAAAAGTGTGGTTTTTCTGTAACAACCTTTCAGTGTCTGCAGCCATCAGTTGTCATTAGTTCTAAGAGGGCACATGTCAGCATTTTAGGAGTTTATCTCTTTATTTAATATCTGAGGAGACCATTGGTTTTAAAATAAACTATCTCTGGCTCATAGGTCTACTGTATCTGTATCTGTATAGTCAATAATAATAGGTTATTACAATTAGTATTATTATAAAAGTAAAGTCAGATGACCTCCAGCAAGATATGGCCACATTTCTGGATTGTTTTTTTGTCAACTTTAGATAACTAAAATGTTTATGTATTTGCACAATATCGAAGTAGAAAACAAGTCAAAACACAAGGAAATATTCATACAATCATAAGAGATGTTTAGGCTGAGCCAAAAAGCCAAAAGGCTGAAAATTATGTCCCCAGAATCAACTCTCACAAAAACATCACATTTCAAGAGCAAAACATCTGCAATAAACATTCCTGCACTCACCTGTGCAAACCAGAGTCTATAAATTATTCAAAATAGAAAGGTAATAAAAGTTAATATTGAGGAAATTCTTCACAATTTTTTGAAATGACTGAGACAAAATGACTGGGAATTGAGTTCCAGATTCTAGGACCCCTGTTAAAAATCCTAAATTGGGCATTTGAAGTTCTTGAGAATGCAAGCCAAAGCTGATGACTGTTCCTTGTTTTGTAGTTGTGAATGGCGCTAAATGTAGCAAAAAAAAAAAACCCATCAAAGACAGAAGGCAGAGTGTTAACTGAAATAATGACAAATAAGCTCAACAATCTTAATACTAAAGTGTTGCCATAAAGTAATATCTTTAATTCACCTCACTTGCATATCTTTGGTCTGTAGAGACGAACCCACCAACACAGAACAGGCTGATCTGAGAGGACCAAAATTCAAACCACTAAACTTGTTAAACATTTCTCAGAATAGCAAGTTTGAAAGTAAATGGAAACCTGCATTTATCCTAATGTATAGAGTAATCTCCACAGTGGTTCAATGACCACTATGTGAGAAATTAGAATATTAGCGAGTGTGTTTTTTCACCTATGTAGACCGACGTCATTTTCTCCTTCAAATGAAAGAATAAGAACAAAACCAACACAGACGTGCTTAACTCTGCACTGAACCCTTGAAGAAATAAAAAAGTTTGGAGCACTTCTCTCAGCCTTCAATCTGTAAAAAGGACATTTGGTGCTCACGAGGATAACACATAAAAATACACACCATGTGTATTGCACTCACATACACACACACACAGGATTTCAAGCCACCTGCTGTACTAAACTGCAGCACTCAGGCAGAAATCCATAGAGAGGCGCACTGGTCATGTGATAAAACCACCAAATGGCAGAACTATGCACATACTTTATTTTGTAATGGAGACCAGATGTGTGCATGTGTTTGTGTGTATGCGAGAGAGAGAGAGAGCGAGAGAGCGAGGGGTGGTGGTGGTGGTGGTGGTGGTGGGGGGGGGGGGGGCAACAGAGAGAGAAAAGCTAAAGAGGTGGAGGGAGAAAGGCATGAAGCTCTGTCATTACGCCTCCATAAAACAAAAAGCACAGTGATGTCATTCGGCTGTGTGTTTGTGAGTCTATTTGCTCACTTGTGTGTATGTACGTGGGAGTTCACAGTCAGTATGGTTGTGTAGCAGTGCTGTGTGTATTATTCTTGGCGGTGTTCTCACAGTGTGTACTCCTCAGCTTCCCAAAAAGAAACCTTCGCTATTATTTTCTCAAAGGGAGAAGGAAAAAAATACAAAGAGAAACAGAGAAAGAGGTGCCGAAGAGATGAATAGACTCTGAGTGGAGAACAAGCCTGATATGATCTAGACCTTGTACAGACACAGGTGTGCGTGTTTGTGTGTGTGTGTGGGTGTGCAGGGGTTTCTGTGAGTGTGCGCACAGTAGGCACAAGCAGTGCCACTATGTGATCGGAGCACTTGTCATTTTGTGTTGTGTGCATATGTGAACAGTATGTGTGTGTGTGTGCTGTAACACTGCAATTGTGCCAAATTATTCTAGTACAAGCACAGTATGTACCAGTACAACTATTCTGCAACAGTGGCTTATGTTCAGGGTTGATTGAGGGGGTTCACATAGTGCAGAGGAAAGTAGGAGGGTGGATGGGTGCGTAATAGCGGTCTACATTCAGTCTGATACTTGTACTCGGCCTTAAAGGGATTATTTATCTATGACCAGTTTGCTCTAAATTAAAAGACACAGACAATATTACCATCCTGTTGATTTTTTTGTTGCTTTTTTGCCTTTATTTGGCAGATGAATGTTACAAAGAGACAGCTAGAGAGAGGGGCATGACGTGCAACAACGGTCTGCGGCTGGAATTGTACTGCGGATGGTGCAGTTATGTGGCACGCGTGTCAACCAGCAGGCTACCATAGTGCCCCCAAAACACATTTTTCTTGTGCGAAATTTTCATAGGGCTGGCCCATGGCTCACTGGTTCCCACTGTTGCCTCACAGCAAGAATGCTCCGTCCAGCTGAGTTCTCTCTATGTGCTGTTTACATGTTCTCTCCATGTCTGCGTGGGCTTCTCAGAAAAACAGAAATCCTACATAGGTGAATCTCTCTGAATCAAATGTAAACATGAGTGCTTTTTTTGTCTTTCTTTCACACAACATGTGTTGGAATAGGCTCAAGTGTTTTGTGACCCTGAACAAGATATTCAGGTACAGAAAATTGATGGATAAATAGTTGTATGTGAATTGTAATTCATAAGAGATATGGTACATATGACTCAGTCTGTATCATTGTAGCTCTACAAACACTATCTGGGCTACAATACCCACATAATTCTTAATGCTACAAAGCCAGGTCCATAAAGAAATTGTTTCAACCATTTTGGTGTGGAAGAACTTAGCAGAGCCCTGACCTCAACCCCATCGACAGCTTTAGTATGAACTGGAATGCTGACTGCAAGCCAAACATCCAACCCTGTCTCCTAGAAGTGAAGTTCATATACAACTAAATTGCAACATATACGTTTTAGTAGAAACATAATGTTAACTGAATTACGTTTTCTCTCAACATAATGAGAAAATGTTGTTAATTAACATATTTGGCAAGTTGCATAGATGTTGATATTGAACATACGAGTGAAGAGACAATGTAGTAGAAACTACAGCATTATTAAACTTTTACGGTTTAGGCACTGGCAGCACTTGGGTAAGTTTAGGGAAAGATTGTGGTCTCGGACTGGTACAGAAAAAAAGTCCACAATGACTTCAAGCATAAGATATTTATTAATATCTAAAGGACGATCTTTAACTGAACTTAACCAAAGTTTTTCATTTTCGTTGTCTAAACCTAACCACACGTAGGACTCGGGATGTCAAATCAGTGCAATATATAAATGTAGCACTTCATTTATTTGAAAAAATGTTGCCTGTGAACATGATCTGGGCAGCGATTATGTTTGCCAGCACAACATAATTGGGAAAACAATTTAATTGTCTATAAACATAATTTCCAGGAGACAGGGTTGAAACATGTGAGGGAAATTACACATACTACATGTATAATCGAGTTTGAATATCTTTACTGCACATGTTTGAATACAGTTACTGAGCATGTAATCAATTTCCACCATGTTTGATTGTTTCTGAATCTTACCATGTGACCTTTAATTGAGAGAACTTTGGATGATTACACACTCAAGTGCTATCGATGTAACAGAAGGCTTCCTGGCATGTGTGTAACCAAGGATATCTTGGTCTTTGGGAGTGTGAGCAAGGAACTTGCTAACCTAACTGTTTAGAAAGACCAAGGTTAAAAATGTGCAAGAAAGGGTAGCAAGTTTACCACTTTAGATTGGAATAAAAACCAAATAAGGATATTTACTGGAAGAAGCAGCTTTGACAATAACTCTAGTGTGAGAAAGTGTAGAAATGTACCAGAAGCAAAGGTGTGATTCAACCTTCAACTCTCAGTTCCCGGCAAATGGAAAGTGATGAACAAAAGGCGACTGTTGTACCGATTCAAGGTCGAATACTCCAAGGGTGACGGAGTGCTCTGTAACTTTCTACGATGGGTGTGACGACCAGTATAAGTATGACTGTTTGACTGGTGTTCAGGGCTCTTTGATTTCGGAATAAACTCTTGAAGACAAACTCTTGAAGAAAAACTTCTGACAAACTTTGTGAATCTGTTCTTATTACAGAAATCCCAGAACCAGCATCAGTGCCCAACCTCACTAATGCTTTTGTGGATGAATGGGAGCAAATCTCTGCATCCAAAATCAGGTAGGAAAACCTTCCCAGACGAGTGGAGGCTGTTATAGCAGCAGATTAATGTCGATGGTTATGGAATAAAATGTTCAACAATGTGGTGTCCACAAACTTTTGTCCATGTAATATAAATGCTACAACAGTGAACTAGATTTCAACCTTCTCATTCATTTGGGCATTCATCCAACATTTTGTAGCTCTGATTTATTGTTTTGTTTTTTTCTCCAAACATTTCCACACATGCCCAACAGTGTTGATGGAGCTGAAGGTTAAAGAGGCTGCTGTGAGCATATGCCTGCAAATGTTTTACATGGTGTAGGGGCTACTTGAATTAATGACTGATCAATATTCTATTATTCTGTAATCAGAGACTAAGGGGCTAAAATGCTGCAACATCCCAAATGATCTGGACTCTGTTGCCCTCAGCCTATTGGCTGGTGAGCTGCTGCAGCACTTGGCATGATGTTTTGGGGAATGAAGACAAAGACACATCTCCAGTGATCAAATTACTTCCTTTAACTTGCTTATCATTCCTCTGGAGGGCTGTAAGAATACTCACCTCTTCTTTCACATTTGTGTCATTTTGTGAGGCTTTAATGCAGCTGCTTCCCTCACACAATGTTAGTTATTTATTCACACTTCAACACCTGCATCACCAAGTTATTACTCTCTTTGGTCAAGAAGGTTAGCTACTGTACTGTACTGTACTGTGCTGTGGGGCTGTTGCATTATGTTAATTCATGATAATCAGTGCACATGTGATTGGGATTCATCAATAAACTCTTCAAATAGAAAGAAAACTGATGTTTCTGAATGTTTAATGAAGTGTAAATACACAGATTTAAAAAGCTTACTTAAACACATTATGCGTATTTGTGTATTTCAAGTGTGTACGTGTGTGTGTGTGTGTGTGTGTGTGTGTGTTTCTGCTTACCCAGCTGCATTGAGGTGCGTGCCTGGTTAACTGTATGCTGGCTGGAGCGCAGGCAGTTCTTCAGCTGGGCGGCGGCAGTTTGCGGCGAGGCGGCGGGACTGACGGTGTTAACAGAGTTGGCTGAGTTTACCAGTGGGGTGGAGGGACGGGATGAAGAGGGCCCCGGGGACCCTGGGGACGAAGGGTCGGAGATTTTACTCCCCAACTGACTACACCCACTTCCTCCTCCTCCTCCTCCTCCGCTTACTGGACTGGACAGACACGAGCCCCGAGAAGCACCAACTCCAAAAGGAGCCCTTTGAAGGAGAGAGGGAAGATTTTGACTTGTAATTGAATGTTTCAAATGATCAGAAGATGATATTTATTGATTTTTGCATTCGTCAGCACTAGTCATTTGTTAACATGCAGTATATTACTTTAGAAACAGGTTCCTTTTCCTGTTAAGCCAATAACTGTACTTGTTCTAGCACAAAATGTTAATAGATGGATTTAGTCCATGATAGCAGAGCAGGAGCTGCACTATTATCCTCTGTTAAACTGAGTGATCTCAGTGCTATTATCTGACCAGTGGACCATAGTGTCCGTCTGTAACATATGGAGCTGCAGGCTGCTCATGTTTCTGTCTGCAGAGTGCTGAATGGCAGAACAGTGAGCTGAACATTATTGACTCGATGGTATTCACACTCTTATGGCTGCCCATCGACTCCCTGTCACACATATGCAGAGTTATGGCTTTGTGTGTGTGTGTGTGTGTGTGTGTATGTGTGTGTATGTGTGTGTGTTCTTTGATTTGAGATTCTATGCAAACACCACCCACGTACTCTAATCTTTAACTGCTCATTGTGTGTTTGGGTTCACCGTGGTTTTCTAAAGGCCCATACAGACATTTTGATATGCTGCTAATAGTGATTTTTCTTTAGTATTTAATGGGTGTCTCCTTACACTTTCAAAAGAGGAGACACAATCATTGTTTGCACCAAAACTGTATTTTTGCTAGAGGGTATAATACTCTTAAACAACAGTTAAATGATTACAACACATGGAATGCATTCTTACATGAACTCTGTGTTAATAGTAACCATTCCAATAAATTTAAATATGTAAACATTTAAACTGTATTTTAAAAAGAAAGATGTGTGCTCAAAAAAGTCTCTGCACAACTGAATATGTGACAGGTACGTCAGCATAAAGACCAATTTGAATAAAAATAAGAAAACTCCTGCACGCTGTTGCTCTTATTGCTGGAATATTTATTTGTTCATGACTTTTCTGTCTGTAATATTCAATATATATACAGTACATATATACCTGATGAAGGTTAAACAGACCAAAACGCCATAAACTAACTAATAAATATTCCAGCAGTAAGCGCGACAGTGTGCAGAGGTTTTCCCATATTTCAAACGAATATGGTCTCTTGTATTGGCCGGGCTCTAAAATTTACGTGTGTGTGAATGTGTACTTGTATTACTCATGTTGTGCAGACATAAATCTGTTTCAACAAGTCCTCAAAATTAATATGTACTCCACAACGACACATACAAGCATTTTCTGATCTGACTCCCAAATCTGCAGGACAAAATAGTTTCTCTGTGCTTTCCAAAAGCAAATCACTATCACAAATAAAAATATTTTATGATGTGATAACACTGTGGTTAGGGTCTGGTTATGTTTAGGCACAAAAACCACTTAAGTTCATAATTTTTCCAAGTCTGTTCCAAAACAACAGTCAGGAGCCCAAATGAACATTGACACAATGTTTTCTAGCTTTAATCATTCCTCCTGTTCCTACTGGGCATTAAGAGATTCCTTCATAATGCACTTTGGATGTAAGTAATGGTCATTGCTGAAATAAGTCAATCAAGCCTAAATCTTTCAAAGTTACTGTCTTTTTAGTGTCAAATTCCCTCTTTTTGTTACTCTATTTCCACTGTAGCTTGTCGAGAGACGAAGCAGGATTTTTTTTTACTAAAATGACTAACTGTGGAAGCTATCCACTGTATTTGACTAACTCAGATGGCTGAAGCCTCATATTATCTTCAAATAAACTTCTGAATACATATTTGCTCAAAATGAGGGCTGTTTGTTTGGAGCAGATCTTCTAACGGCCAGTATGAACAGGAGGAATGATTACAGCGAGCAAAACCTGCTTCAATGTTCAATTCGGGCACCTGAATTTTGTTTTAAGACAGACTTGAACATTTTTGAACCTATCCTTCACTGTAAGTCAATGTAATGTCCTCAGAAGTGATGGAAACACCCCTGCGTGTGTGTGTGAGGGTCTTTGGCAGCCTCTCATTATGATATTGAGAAATTTCTGAGCTGCACTGCAGACAAAGGAGGGGGGAGAGAGGTAAGTGGGGAAGGAGGGGTGATGGTAGAAAAAGCGAGTATGCTTGCATAAAAATAACAAATTGTCATTCATTTGATTACTCTCTCATCCTGCCTTTCTCTCTCTCTCTCTCTCTCTCTTTCTTTTTCTCAAATTGCATAACTGCAGAATGTGAAGCAGCCATTCATATCCACTGGAGAGGGACACCTGCTGTTTTTGCAGCCGTCTCATCCCTTTGTATCCTTTTCTCTTTCCTTTGCTTTCTTTTTCTCCTTCTCCATCCTCATCACTATGTCATTTATTCTTTCAACTCAAATCTTTTCTTTCCCGCTATGCCCATCCTTCTCCGCCTCTTTCGCCTTTTTTCTTTCTCCACCACATTCAGTTTTTACCATTTCTCTCCGTACTTTCCTGCCTCATTTTCTTCCATTCTCGCCCTTTCTCTGTTTATCCTACAGTACCCCATCTCTCTCTTTATCTTCTCATTATCTTTCTCTCCCTCACTTTTGTGTTTCTATTCTAAGTCCTCCTTGCTTTCATTTTCTTGCTCTCTCTCTCTCTCTCTCTTTTTTTTGTTGACTGCATCATGGAGCAGAATACAGATGAGGTGCATAGCCACTGCAAATGTTTCCATGCATACAGGGATAATGAGGGTAATTAAATTGCCAAATATGATTTCAGCACACCCATTTTTTTTTGTTTTATGTGGTTTTAACATCTATGAGTAAAAGTGTTTGGAATGCTAAAAGTAACGATGATGATGATAATAATGATAATGATGATAACGATTCACTCTGTGTGTGTGTGTGGTCGCAACACAACACCAGAAAGAGCAGAGCCAGAATCTCACAATGTATCTTAAAATCTACATTTTTCAAAAGTTATAGCTTAGTTTAACTGTTTTCACATGTTATGTTTCCATACACTAAAAGTACTCACAGCAGTTTATAGTTTCTTCACAGATGTGACCCCTGTATTTTGGAGATTTTGTGGCCAGAAGTGAGACCATAATAATAATAATGATAATAAAAATAACAACCATACAGGGGGACACAGTGTAGAAAAGAGGCTGAAGCAGGAGGAGAACATTATTAGCATGAGGAATATGTAGTTTAGCAGATTGCTCCGCAAAAAAAACAACAAAACAAAAACTGTTTTTTGGGCTTGACATTGTGACAGGAGGCAGTCTGAGCACAAAAGAAACAAGTGCAATTACATGCCATAACAAGTACCAAAATCACACTGCTCTGTATTTGGGTTCAGTTGGAGCCTGGAAATTACCATAAAAAATTCCAATGGAAATTACAACAACTGTGTTAGCGCTACTGCTGCCTTTGTGTGAGGACAAAATTACTAGGGGCCTGAGCCTGATTGTAATACACTGCTGGGTTGTCATGACCAAACTACACGAACTGAGTGATAAATAGAGCAAATATTTGTAATGCCAGATATTTTAAACAGCATATTAGACACGCTGATTGCTCAAGATTTCACTGGCTTCAGTAGAGACACCAAAGAGAAGGAGAAGAAGCCTCCTGACCACCGCTACGAAGTCATCGATCCCTTTTATTTCAATGTGGTAGGAAGAGTTAGTTAAAACTGTATTTACATTACAGCAATTCAATATCAGCAGTTAAGGGTTTTTTTTACTTTTCCATTGTCAATTTTCATATTTTTTTGTATTTTCTATTCATTTTATGACTGTTAGAGAGTTGACAGTAGAGAGATGACAGGAGATGCAGGGGGAGAGGTATGGGAAATGACATGTAACAAATATCCCTGTTCAGACTCAAAGTGGGGTTGTTATATAATTCATGGTCTAGGTCACCAGGGTGCCCTGTCGAAGAACACTTTGACAGGAAATGTGGTAGCTGTAGGAAATAAACGTGTGCGTATGCTTTGGTCGCTCCGGCACTGAGTCACTTTTCCACCTCTGGGAGCTTCGGCGAACTGAGAAACTGTAGGTCAAGCTTCATCACCAGCTACACACCCCTAATATCACTGCTACCTCCCAACCACCCCTTTGATCTGGATATGTGGATGACAAAGCGCCTTGGGCAGCTGTATCACCGCTATACCCTTCACTCTCGTTCCACCCTGCGTGCCCAAGCCTGAGCTCACTGACCTGGACACGGGGGTGACGTAGTTCCCTGGGAAGACGCCGGAGGCTGCGGTTCTCAGTGACGTGCCTTTGAACCATCCGTCTTGACACTTCTCTGTCACCCGATACATCTCCCCTTTCCTAAGTTCAAGCTCGTCAGCCTTCTGGGGCTTGTAGGCGTATAGAGCCAGGTATCTGGGGAACAAAGGCAACAGAAAAATGTAGACGTGTGTCAAATAATAAAACCATTAAAGTTTGTAGAAAGCATTAAATACCTTCACCGGCTACCAATTTTCTCCCCTTTTCAATCACATGTGGATTATCTCTAATATGTATTATGCAAAGTAAAAGCGAAGCTTGCAATGCACAATGCAAATAAATAAATAAATTAATGAACTAATATTAGAAAATCAATGCATTAAAAATAAGTAGATATTTCTCTCAGTGTAAGGAGAGACTTGATTCACTTGATTCAGAAGGCAAATAACTCTTCTGGTATCAAGAAAATGACTCAAAAATATACATGACACTCAGAAGTTTCAGGAGTTTCTCGCAACTTTTTCAGAAGAAAAAAAACTGTTATGAAGGGTATTTTGTACATGTCTTATTTTTAGTTGTTTAAATGAAATGTACAGTACAGAGGATCAAAGGATAAGAGTCCGCATTGTTTACCTTAAAGGATAGATTCACAGTTTCTCAACAGTCAAAGGCCCAAATGAACACTAAAACAGTTTTTGCTCACTGCGATCATTCCTCCTGCTCATACTGACCATCACGAGAACCCTTCCTCCCTTCCTAATGTGCTTCCAATCCACAGTCCTCGTTTTGTGCAAAAAAAACTTTCAAAAGTTTATCTGAAGTTAATTATGAGGCTTCAGCAGTTTGAGTGAGACAAATCAAGCGGATGTCTTTTCAGTGCAAAATTCCCTCTTGTTACTGTTCCTCCACTGCAGCTCAACAAAGAAACCCTGTGTGAGGAAACACAAAGAGTGAATTATATACTAAAAAGAGTGTAACTTTGGAAGATAGTCTGTTAGGCCACTTTTGAGGGGAGGTGAAAGGGAGAGGCTTGTTGGATACATTACTTACTGAGTATCCTGGGGGCTTCAATGATGAATTGATGTCTTGTTTTTTTGTGAATACAGACAGGTATTATTGATGTATTTGTATTTTCTATGGAGGTTCTGCACATGATGAGTTTACATATGTACATACATGCATTTTCTTACGACTATTTTTCTCCCTCGCATTTTGTTTTTGATGATGTTGTTTTGATGATCTGTTTCAGCTGGTTGTTAATCACCGGCAGGTCCCTGGCTGCTGTTTAATAATGGTCGCACCCTCAAATGTCTCAGCAACACTGAGGAAAGCCCTGGGCTAAGACGCGTCCGTTTCCTCCTGCTGCTCTGTGCATTATTAAAAGTGTTACATACTTATTTGGAAGTGCTGACGATTTAATTTGCTATTTCTGTGATTTTTGGGTCGGCACCCATTACACTTATATTATACTACATTTTAGTTGAGCACAACATTTCCTTTGTTTAACTTTGGATGATACCCAATTTATTTGTCTGACCTAAGTGAATGCACTTACACAGTGTTTTATACTGCTGCTGATAGCAGCAACAATTTCTAGAAAATGTTCAATTATGTTTCCTGAAGGCACAAACAAACTACACACATCACTTTTTACTTTTATTTACCAAGTAAGCTACCTGAGAACACATTCTCTTTTACAGTAATGATCTGATATTTATATATAAGAATATCCTTTAGGGATAAAAAGTATAAATCTCCTTTAATATGTTCCTATCGGTGCACTATTTCATCAATATCTCAACCGACCAATATCCATAACATTAATACTAATCCATTTTAGCATTTTAACGACAATCAGTGACTTTTGTTGATATATTATATAGCAATAAACTATAAACAATAACACAAAAATCATTGTAAAGAAAAGATGAACCGTATCAGATTAATTTGATTCACATCAAATCAAAGTAGTATCACTGCTTTAATATTCATGTTTATTAAATTCTTTGGGAGAATTCAGTGATTTTTCCCCTTCAACATGATGTGGTATGCTGTGAAAGGATGTCCTTGTCAACCTGCCTACTAACAGGTACACTGATAAATGTAGTATTTAACATCTCGCCTCGTATTCAACTATGTTCATGTACTGAGTGTTGTGGATTGCATCTGCGTTAACATATAAATGAGTTTGTGGTCCTGTTGTTGGGAGATATTTGTAGCATGTAGTGCCAGACGATGAGACCACCGAGTAAACAAGCCCTATATGTGCTGCCTCCCCCCCGTTGCCATGGTAACAGATGTGGGGACCGTCTCCTGTCTTCCCATGGCAACAGGAATAGTTGCCAGGTCAAGATTGAAACGTCCGACCTCATCAGTAGGACAAACCCACTCCGGACATGTGTGTGTGTGTTAACTGAAAATATGTGTGTGTGTGTGTGTGTATGTGTGTGTGTGTTCCTGGTGCTACTTGGAGGAAGGTGATATTATTAAAGCTGACAATGGTTCTGTATTTGACTCACATCCTGCAGGCAGGTCACCAGTTAATAGTAAACAGCGCACATACAATGTCTATACTTGTGAGGCCCCTCATTCACCGTAAAACCAAATCCTTACCTTTAAAGAACTGTGGACTGAACAAATGTCCTAACTTTCCAAAAATATCCTGACTGTCCTCACTCTCAAGGTCTAATGCTCTAATTGGTCCACACAAAGACACTCACCCGTATCTTTCTGGCGATCACCTGGTGGATTAATTGTCAGGTAAATTATAGAACAGTCTTGCTCAGTGTTGGCTCCTCACTAGCCATCTGGATGTGACTTGTGAGGTTACATTTCCGCAAGAATTTAATTGCATTTGTGAGTGTGTGTCAGGTACTTTATCCACTCAAGAAACTGGCGGCCCGTGAAGTCGGTGATGTAGATAGCAAAGCCCCTAAAGACAAACTATGTAACCCTCCTTTGTTTGTCCTGTGTATTCATACTGAGTCATATAACCCATTTAACACCCGTATGTACTGATCCTTATAACACTTTTTTTTTTTTTTTAGAAAGATACATTTAAAAGGAATGCTGAGGGCAGTTTTTCTGCTGAGCTTGCTGCTAACCATGTAATTACAATGTTCCTGGTTTGATTCCAGCCAGCAACCTTTGTTGCATGTCACCCCACATCTCACTCCCGCACTTCCTGTCAGCTCTCTACTGTCCACTATCCAGTAAAAGTAAAATTGGCAACTGATACAATTCAGACCCAAACCAGAGCAAACAACTACACCAATAGTAAAGATCCGTCTCTCTGCTAATGTAGTGTCCTTTTCATTGAGCCAAACTGATAAAGGGAAATGTACTGTTCTGAAGATTCATCTTTATTGATCTTTACATGTTTAGCTGTAATTGTTCACCCAGTTACCTAATTACACAATCTTCTAGTATTCAACCTAATGTAGAGGTGTTTCAGAACCACCCACCTCTGTTCCCTAATGTATTTTGCATGCAGGGTTTCTTTCATCAATCTTTCTAAAAAGCTGAAACATGACACATATTGTTATCTTCATAATTTAAGCTAAATGGGTACCCATGGCAGCAGTGGTTCCCAACCTGGGGGTCGGGAGCCCCTCACAAGGGGCCCCTGGATTAATCTAAGAGGTCATGAGATGTTAGGAATGCAGAAAAAAAAACATATTTCTGACACACGTTTTTTTCTTTAAGCTTTCCTCTGATTTTTACTTTGTTTATTGTGAATTACTTTATTTTATCTCCTCAAGCCTCTAAAAATTATTTAAATAAAACAAAATATCTTTCATTCAATGGGTCACAAGCCAAAATGGAGAGTCACTGCACTACAGCACCAGTTTCTAACAAAAGACTTTGCACCTCGTTTTTTGATCATTTTGAAGAAAATAGTAATAAGAATATGTGATGAACTTTGTTTCTCAGAATACTCAACTCTATCATGCTGTGAAATAAATTGCATAGTAAAAGCCATAGGTCTGAGGTCGGAAGCCTTGTTATGAAACACTGATGTAAACATCACACAACTGAGGGAAGAGTGTGTGACTGTATTTTTCCTTTTTGAGTAGGATTTCATCCTTGACCAGTGGAGGAGTAAATGTGGTTGCAGAGGTGGTGGAACATGGCCAATATCTCCGGGCTCAAGAGAGGAAATATTTTTATCGCTGCCAGGAGGTGGATTCTGAAGTCATGCTTGGATCTCAGGCACATTTCTGTTGAAAAACGTTAAAGACAGGAACTTAAAGCCCAGGTTGCAGGTGGGTGAGCTGACTCAGGTGTACTTACATGTTGAGTGGAAGCTGCACCTTGGCATGGGCCAGCAGCTCAGAGGTTATGGATGCCACTTTTGGAGGCACCAGTACCCCTGCCGAGGAGGGAGAGGGACCCGGGGAAGATGCATCCTAAAGACACACAGAAAAATACACACACTTACAAACTGAGTGGCTTCCATTTGAAATAAAAACATTACTTACAATATATGCCTGCAGCCTCCCAGCTTTTCAGTATGCATCCTAGGTATTATTTAGAGACAGCAAAAACACATTAAACCCAGGTGCGAATGCAACTGGAGGCAGTAAATGTAGAAGCAATGTGTCTCTGGTCTACAGCTATCAAAGAGAGAAAGTATTTTATTCACATGGAAGTGTCAGAGTGGGTGATTGGGGAATAAGTTAATAAAATCTGGTGAAACAGAGTCACCAATGAATTTTTTGGCTTGAAAAATTTACGTACATGTGTACTGCATCAGCTGGACTGATTTATTGGCCAATATCAGCTGATTGCAGACACATTGGTATTGGTGTATGTCAACAAATAAGTAATAAATTACAGAGTCATGTGTTTATGTAAATACTGATGGATTGACTGATACCGGTCAGGCTATGGGTGAAATTTATAAAGGTTTTTGGTTTTAATAGTTTTTGACTGCAGCTGCTTGGCTGCAATATTTTGTGGCAAAATGAACTGTTTTAGATGCTTTGACTTCATAAAAAAAAAAAAAAAAAATTAACAGCTGTGTCAGTTCTACCACAAATGAGAAATATGCAAGTGCATCATTATCTCACACTGGGTAACCATGGATTAAATATTTCTGAGCATCATTTACCGCTATGTGTCATTCCAGTTTAATCCTATTACCAAATACATATAATTGGTGGATGGTAATTAAATAGATTTACGTAACTACTGCACTTATGTACAGTTTTGAGGTACTTGATGTACTATTTAAGGATAAGTTTGGTGTTATTCTATATTATACTTATTATTAACAAACCTCATAAAAAGACCAAAACCAACAATACCTAGGTCCATCTCAATACTTCCCGACAAATTCTGTGTGAAGCTCTCAGCCCCGAGTCTTTAAAAACATGACTATATAGTTTAGTTTATTTGTTTTTTAGTAATTTGCTTGGCAGTTTAGTTTTTAGCAAATGTCACCCAAACAAGAGTAAATGTGTTTTTTGTTGCGGACTATTTTCAGCAGTTTATTATAGAATTTATTATAGTAAGTATTATAATTAAAGTGTGTGTGTGTGTGTGTGTGTGTGTGTGTGTGTGTGTGTGTGTGTGTGTGTGCACCTGGATGCGTGCAGCAGCCCTGGGGTCAGAGGAGCTGATGAGGACTGGGTGGGAGATCTCCATACTGTGTCTATTGTTAAGTTGGGCCGCTCTCTGGCTGACGGACAGTGCTGTGAACGAATGGCGCTTTTTGGCGTTTTTCTTCCCTTCACCTCTCCGATGGCCGGAGCCGTTTCCATTGGACGGGGAGGAACTGGGGGAGGCGCCAGGAGAGCAGGGGTCCAATGGGGCTGGCTCAGAGCTCGGACCTGGCGCGTTAGTTGTTGTAGGCTTGTCGATCTCCATCAACTGTTTTGCTGTTTCATTTAACTGAGAGGAGAGGAGAGGAGAGGAGAGAGGAGAGAGGAGAGGAGAGGAGAGGAGAGGAGAGGAGAGGAGAGGAGAGGAGAGGAGAGGAGAGGAGAGGAGAGGAGAGGAGAGGAGAGTGCAGGTGTTAGATTTCAGTCCTCAGTGATTCACGTCCATAACGAGGTCTCCAACACACAGAGGAAGTGTGTTTGTGTAGCCTTTCCTCACTTGTTCTTGTTGGCAGCTTTTCAAACTAGCATCATAACAATCATCCTTCACAACAGCTGGTCTAGTGAGACTCCCTCTGTCTCTCCTTTTTGTCAAACACACACATACTCGAATAACCCACCCAAAGGTGAGCAACTTTCTGCTTGCCAAGATTATTCTTTATTTCCTCACTCATTAGTTTAGCCTTAGGTAAAATCAATTACATTAAAGCTGGAGTGTGGCACTTTTAATTTAAACAGTATGTTGAAATGAACGTCCATTATATTCAAGCTTGCCAAAATCTCTCTTCTGTATTTCACAGTGCACCAGAGTTTTTAATTTGGTGTCTGTGGTGACATTCCCGCGCTGGCGCACCAGTAGTGATGCGTTTCATTTCAACCAGCAATTGGTTTCCCAAAGCTGAAGGGTCCCCATAGACCATGTGCACCAGAAACTTCAGTCAGCCGAGCTGGTTAACTTAGCCCTCCGCTAACTTGAGGGATACAATAATTTAATCATGCCGGATCAGACTGAATGGATCACTCATCTCTGATAGTGAGATGAGTCTTTTCGTGGGGGTTGTGACACTCAAAACAATTTATCCACCATTTTACAGCTGCAACAGGTCATGCATGTACTCATAGAACTGGATTTACATCCAGGTAACTACTATTTACTCTCGCTGCCAGAGGGGGGAGACAAAAGTTCCCCACTGCAGGTTTAAATCTTATACATTAAACATTTCTGTTATAAGGAAGTCAGCAATGCACAGATGTTCAGAGTTTCTATTTATGTTTCCCTGTGACAGATGAGATGAGTGAGAATTCTAATATCACGAGCATTAGATGTGTAACATATATCTAGTGTCTGGCATATTGTACTGCAAAACAAATACAACAGGAATTTCACATTGTCTACTAGTATTGAGACTGGGGGGACATCTGTGTTGTTGATCTGTGCTGCTCATTTGAGCTGTGGTGCGCCAGAAATGACAAATGTAACTGGTGTAGTCCAGGTCAGTTATATCACTGCTGGCTAGAGCTGACAGTTTATCAATATGGCATAAAAAAGTTGTGGAAATGTGAAGATGAGTGTTCCATACAAAGTGTATTCCAGCAAGTTGCATTTTTTCCTAAATGCACAAAAAGCCCAACAATGAGCTATTATGGTACTGCGCCAACATGTTTTCTGCCCCGTGGCTGTGAGCACATCTTGGTTGTAAATGGGAAACTCGTCTAGGAAAGCTTGGTGAACAATTACTGTGTGTTTGACAATCATAGAGCTCCGTGGTAGTTTAGACAGGCACTTCAGCTGTTTTATAGTCACATGTTCCATTTAGCGTTCAATCATTCAATGAGGCAGTCATTACAAACAACCTGGTGCTTATTCATTCTACTTATTCCCAAACTCCTGCTGCTCCTCATTGCTCCTGAACTACCTGCTGCTTGCAATTTAACTCCTTCACCTCTCCAGCCTCCTACAGTATTTCCATTAGGTGTGGTTTCAAGAGGTTCATGTTCATTCGATATTGTATATTTCAGGCTCAGGTGAACTGAAAGACTGTGTCAAGCTTGTCTGGCATTTAAATGTATTTGCGTTGAAATAAATGGTTAAAAACAAACCAGAATATCTTGATGGGACATTTGTGATTTTCTGTTGTTTTTATTCTGTTATGATGTTGGATTTCTGTGTTAACATGGTCAAAGTTCCAAACAATTGAGCTGAATGTATGTAGAAATGCTCCCTGCAAGTCAAAAGCCAGGGCTTCAACCTACTCTGAATGTTTAGTTTGCTACTTTTTCCTTGTGATAATGGCAGATTGTTCAAGCATGCCCTCAAACAGCATGTGTTCTGCAGCCTCTGTTGCTAAGGTTGTTCCATGGGTTGTTTGCGTTGTTCACTCGCATTTTTCAGATTGGATTCGGACTCGAACATGTCCAGATTTAAGAAGATAACACAGAGTAGAGGACAAGAAAAACAAGTGAAATCAAACTAGTATTGTGTGTTTACATAGCCTCCGGAGCTGCCAATCAGAAGAGAGTAGGCTCTTAAAGAGACAGGAGCTATTTCAGCCTGTTTCAGACAGAGGCTGAACTGAGCGGCTTCATAAAGGACCAGTATAGGGCAAACAAGGAGTTTTTTGAACTGTAAATCATGCAAAGATATTCCAGTAGAGCCCCAGAATACAAATATAGACCTGGAAATGTGCAGTTTATGTCCCCTTTAAGGCCAAATTTGCAAATTTGCATTGCAAGTAGATACAAAACCTTTCTAAATACACCTGTCAAAATGTTAAAACCCTGCAACATGTTATATGAATATGTTCCGTACAATGTATGAACACTTGAGTGAATGATATTTCTCTTTTGTTACAAGTATGCTGTGTTCAACACATACCTCAGTGAAATTCTATAACATTATCTCTGCGCAATGTTCAACACTTGTCTCTACAGTGTAAAAGCAAACATGTGAAGCAAATATTACACCTACAGTACTTGTGTTATATCAGTATGCAAACTTCCTGTGCGGGAATTCTTGTAATATTGGTGAGATCTAAAAGGGCATGAAGTTATTCTTTAAATTATTATGGGTCATGACTTTGTTTTCTTAACAGGCTTGCACACACACACACACACACACACACACACACAAACAGAGGTCAAACAGGGACACATAATATGTTAACAGACAACACCAGCTTCAGCCCTCCAACAAATTTACATCGCAATCATGTCTGCTTAACGTAACCTCAAACAATCCCTGGAGAGAAAGTCGAGTTATTTCTCCCTGTGTGTGTGCGTGTGCATGCATGTGTGTGTGTGTGAAAAATAAAGAGTGTGTGCAGTGCAGTGTGTACAAGACCGACCCGTCTGGGCTCAGTGTTGGTGATGTTGTATTTCCATATTAATAGATATGCTAATCGAACCCAAATCATATGCTAATGAGCATGATGGATTGATGCTGCAGATACACTCACTTTGTTCTCATGAGGCGGAATAGAGGACACACACACACACAGACACACACACCCACAGAAGGTCACCAAAGCAACACACGTCACATGTCATGCACTCAAAACATAGTGTGCTGCAACCAACCAAGAAAACTTTTACTGAGTCTCTTATACTCATGCATTTAAGTTTGTACCTCTACATGCAGTAGTTGCCAGTCACACACACACACACACACACACCAAAGCCTGTTATGTCAGTTTCTCTTTAACTACCGCTGCTATAGTGCCCGGTCATGCTGCAGTAAAGGAGATAAGGGAGTATAAATGTGTGTGAGAGAAAGAGAGAGGAGGACGTTGTTGATAGAGACAGTTCTTCATTTGGTGCTTTTGGCTGAATGAAATCTCCAAGGTCATCTATTATATGTTGAACTAACTGTACTCTGCATCTTTTAGAGGGTGAGCACTCTCTCTAGGTAATACTTAGACTCCAGCTGATGAGCTGATATCTGCACTGCGAAAAGGAAGCCAGCAAGATGCATGCGTACACATGGACACTCACACACACACACACACACACGCACGCACGCACATAAACAGTGGCAGGTGTGTGCCAGCTCATTCCTGCTGCAGACATGGTGCACAAAGAGAGACAGAGAGAAGAAAGAGAAAGAGGTAAGTGTGCTTTACATGTGTTATAATGTGTGACCTTGAACTCAAACCTCCCAAACCTGTCCAGAGCAAGACAAACCCAACCGAGCCTGACCAAAACTCGTCTCCAGTCTGCAAGAATCCTCTTTAGACCTGCCCAACCAACCCACCCTTAACTTAAACTCACCTGAACCCACACCAAACCTTTAACAGTAACAGTGAACAACACAAACCAACCCACTCATCATCACACCCACCCTATGTTGAGCCCGGTACAGTACAAACAAAACAACATACCATAAATCCACCCCAGATGCTTGTGAGCTCAATGAATCAGCTAAGCCTTCAAAACCGTCTGCTCCCCAGTTAACAGTGCTGATAAAAACTGGCCTGTGGTTGAATTGCTGACCCATGTAATAAGTCTTCAAACTCACTGATGCATCACTCAAACTAGACTTCCTAGTTTGAATTTCATCCTCTCCCCATTACATTTAGCAACATTTTTTACCTTGCGCTATTTATGCCCACTAAGGCGACAAACAACAGCACCCTCTTCAAATTTAGCGACCGCCAATCACTTCACACACTTCGCATGTCATACCGCAGGCCTTAGTGGTCAATTGGGATTTATTGCTCAGATCTGATTTTTGGGACGGTCAGCAGCCCGCAAGAGAGACATGCCGTGACACGTTTGGATTTTATAACTGAACTAATGCCAGAACGCAAGCTTTTTATTTCTCTGACGTTCTCACATAACAAATGATGAACAACAGCATTGATACACAAGTCTTGCAAGTAAAACATCCAACTCAAAAGCTGTTATATCAGTTTAGTGTAGGGAGGCTGCTCTGCAGGTGCGCTTGATTTGACAGCAACTGCAGTAACTGGGCGGAGATAAGCCTCCTGAATTTGCACCCAAAATGCTGTCAAAACTTTCTTAGTGCAACCTCGTTAACCAAGAAAGAGGCAGAAGAATGTGCCTGGAGGCATGAGGGAGTTAAAGCACAATGAAAGCACCCTGAATAATCACTGTGACAAAACACTCAATACAAAGTGAAAAACAAGAGACATCCGCCAAGTGAAACGGATGAAAGAGCAGGGGGACTTAATAATAATTAGAATAGTTGTAATTAAATAAAATCAGGTCTCTTTCAAATCAAACATAACAAAATATGAGTGGAAAGTATTTTTCTTGCAACTGCATTTATAACCTTTTTTTTACTCAAACATAGCTTAATCATGTCATGTGATATGCTACTTCAGTAAATATTACTGGGACCACTACGGAAAATTGCAGATGAACATTTAATATCCAGGAATTCCCATTATAGACACTAACACTGACTATCCCTGTAACAAACTGGCCACAATTTCACACATTGACCATACATGGTCCAGCCATATACTAGGTTTAGAGCTAGTCTTGTTTGTTTGGCTGTTCACATTATTTTTTTAAATGTGGCCAGTATCAGATTCCAGTGTGAAGTGGTCACAGTCCTGAACTGACCTGCATGCACAAAAGAACAGTAACAAAGACGTCACATGCAGCACACTGTCGTATGAAGTCAGCATTTACCATTTCATTTATAAGTTGAAGTGCAGTGGAAGCCAGCAGAATTGTGAGCAGATGATAATGAGGATGGAGATGAGGAGAAAGAGAGCCAAATTTTTAATTATGGCTTTTTGTGGAGCAATGGCTGCTACTTGTGTAAAATTTCAGGATGTCAAGGGCTATTTTTAACTACATCTGTCAGCGCCTCTCCACAAGACTCTTGTGGCAAGACATTCGGTTCAGGTGACCCATTGGGTTGTATTGGCTGGAGTGACATAAAAGTCACATCCTGTATCTGATTTGGGGCCACATATGAAAGTGGCCCAAATCAGAATTTATTGATTTGTGCTGTTCACACTGTTATGAAAAAAAAAAACCTTTTTGCAGTGACATCCCATCATCATCATCGGCAAACCCCTCATTACCAATCTATGTACGTTATCCACAAGCAGTCTTCATTCACACCCGAGCTGTGAGACAACAGCTCACAGTGAAACACACACATACAGCTCAGCAGAAGTCCAGCTGGGCCCTCCTCATTAGACTCTCACTGCAAACACACACACACACACACACACACACACACACACACACACACACACACACACACACACACACACACACACACACACACACACACTTGACAGGCCCCTATAGCCCTGCTGTGTCAAAGTGATGGAGAAGTCTAAATTATTGATGCATCTCTATCTAATAGGAGCCCCGGTGTGTCTGTGTGTGTTTGTGTGCCGACTTCCCTCGGTCCATGGCTTCACACATCACAATCACCTCCGAGAGTTGTTTGGTCAACCAGCTAATCTCGGGGACATGATTGGATCACCGAGAGTCCAAACCCCTGTCGGCCACTAACCCTGTATATCTGTATGGATGTGGATATAAACACATGCATTTTGTATAAGTGTGAGTGATTGTTTGCGATTGATTAGAGGATGAACGAGAAAAGCAATATAATATTTTAAAAGCAGCATGGAGGATGCGTCATCCCATTACTCTCTTTCTGTCTATAACCTGATCCTTAATTAATTCCTCTAAGCTACAGCGCATGGATACACAATGCACCTGGTACCTGACCTAACGACAGGCTTATTGTCTTGATGCAAACACACACACACATAACACAGCAGTGCCTCCCAGTCTGATTGAACCTCCTGTCAAGTTTCATCATTTGCTTTCCGACAGGGCCATGAGAGAATCAGCGTGTTCATAAATTTGTGGTAGTGATGGAGGGAGAAGAGAAGCCTTAACAACAGCGAGAAAGAAGAAATCAAACATCCTTGCAGTTTTCACCAATGGCTTTTTTTTTTTTTTACCACGGCTTAAAAACCTTAAATGCTACCCAGAGCAAATGGTGCATGGTATTTATTCAGTGGCACAAGGATTAAAGTAAACTATGTTCCACTCTTGACAGGCATGGCACCATGAAAGAAGGTAAAACGTTCAGGGTTTTTATCCTTTTACTGAGAGGAAATTCCTTAAATAAAACTCCACCTCAGTGGAGTTACACACAGCATTGCTAATGCAATTTGCATTTCTGGTGCAGTTTTAATATTTGGTTGTGTATTCCTACACATATGTGGTCAAACATAGATAACATAATAGCACATCTTAATATGGGAACAACATGAGGGGATTTCAATGTAGAGTGAAACACAAATCCCATGTTTGATGCAGAATAATGAGCACACAATATACCCGCAGTGTGAGTAATGTTTATATTGAAGTAATACAGTATCTGAGACCTCCTTTCAGCCCAGAAGGAGGGTTTTGAAAGCAGGTCGGACAGTGCAGGGTGACCCATTTACATCGACTGCAAACAAAGTCACCGGTCATCTGAAAGGAGTATAAATACAGTTGAGGTACACGAGGAAGGTTGGAAATGGGTACGAAAAACGTAAATTAATGATTGTTATTCAACATCACAAATAGTGATCCTGAGGGTTGTCTTTTCCTTGAATAAAAAGGAGAACACTGATGGAGCTCCTACAATTTAATGTTCTGTATATAAAAGTTAGCCAGCTTGCAATTGTAATTATCTAAAATGATGCACTTATTATCTCTGCCTGTTACATCCTGACCTGAAAGTGATGTTCACTGTGTTCTTTTTGAAAACATGTGGAACTGATGCTATTACCAACGAAAAGTAAATAATGCATCACTAATTTCCACTGCCAGTGGCTTTTAGATAGACAGATATACTTTATCGATCCCCAAAGTGGAAACCACAATAACACACAGATGACTGAGTTGCCGACAGGGGCGGCGCCAACAATTATTTAAGACAAGATTTATGATGACAGCAGGTATCCATAAAAAAAAAAGTATGGATTACGGCACAAAGAGCTGATAAAGATTGGGTAAAAATTTAACTTGAAATGAAAATAACTTAATGACAATGCATCCTAGTTTAAAGTTATATATAGTTCAAGTATATCTAAATAAATATATTTACATTTAAACCCAGGGAACAGAAATATATGATTATTAGTATATTCTTTTTCCATTGAAAAATCTGAATAAGCCAGTGTCTCTTCCTGTGAATGACGAGGAACACAGGTTTCTGTCACCCCTTCAATGGACACCATTAAAGTAGTGTGAATGTTTCCACCCATAAAAAAAACAGAACATTACTGTTTGTCATCAAAGTGGACTGGATACCAAAGTGGAAGTCTCTCCTGAAACACGAACATTTATAAATAAATGATAAATAAAATAAGACATACTTTCATACAAACACTCAGTTGCAAAATTGCTGTTTCTTGTACAGTTATTTTTTTGTAGTAACTTGATATGTAAGGGGTTTATTTTGTGTGTGTGTGTGTGCGTGCACGCTTGTGTGTCTGTTGGTTTACCTCCACATAGAGAATGGGAAAGATACCAATCTTGTCTCCCAGCATGCCTTCTGCCCAGTTCTCATCCACTCGCCTGATTACTGTCAGTACTTCATCCTGGAGAGAGAGGCGGAGAGTGAGACTACACACACGCACACACACACACACACAAACACACACACACCCTGTTGGTACATTTGAATCAATATAGGAAAATGTCTTATTTAGGGTGATTTTAAGAACAAATGAAGGAATAAATAAATAAATGTTTGTTTTTTTGCGTGATTAGTGATGAGTTAGGCCAGTAGTGTACTTTTGGAGGGTTCAAATCATGTTTTGGTGAATATAAGACTGTTGGAAAAATTAAAATGACTAACCCAGAACAATTTTGTATTTTAAGGTGATGCATCTGTCTTTGCTCTATTGTGACCTCAGCACAGGGTGTGCTACTTTAGACTAGTTATAAACCCGACCACGACAAGTATAGGCATCTACGAGCTAAATTATTTTACACCAGATGTCAGTCAAGTGTACTGGATACAATATCAATACTGTGAGAGGTATCAACTACAATGTCACCTGAAATTTAAACTCTTATACCTTTCTGTAACTTCAAGAAGCTTCTCAATAATTGTTCTCTGCCTGCCTGTGATTGCTTCAACTAAGGCTACACATTGTATTTTGTCTAATATCTGTTTTATTAATGTGTTTGTCCATCCTTGTTACTTTTCCTGTGATTTCATTTAAATGTAAACAGGACATTGCCAACCTAACCTGTATACATAATTAAATAACACGTAACAAATAACTTGCAAGTATATGCTCACCTTTACCTATATACTTAGTATTGCACAGAAGTTTCAGGCACTTTGGGTGTTTAGATTCGTATCCATAATGCAATACCACCAGGGAGGTGGCTGATAGGTCCCAAGAAACCCTGATCTCAACATTGTGGAGTCAGTCTGGTCAGACTCTCTTACATGAGGAGACAGAAGCAACTGAGATGCTTAAATCCACAGAAGAAGTGTGGCAAGTTCTCCAAGATGCTTGTAAGTAACCTGTATTTTCTGTCTACTATACTTCATTCTGTAGTTAAATAAAAACTATTCATAGCATTATTTTTGAAAGCATTCTCATGTTACTTTTAGTGCCTAAAACTTTTGCACAGTACATATGATATTCTCAGCAATATTAAATCCTACACACATATAGTGATATTACATCCCTTCACCACACACACACACACACACACACACACACAGACTTCATCAAGAAAGTATTTCCCCCCTTCTTGTTCCTCTCCTCACATGAATATAATATCTTGGTTAGACCATTAGGGACGGCGGTGATAATGCTGGTAAATGACTGTGTATTAGTCATACTGAATAATTACCTTTCACACTGAGAAAACAATATCACACACACTGGTTCCGCATGACAACACACATACAGCACACCGCAGGGGTATGCATCTCTACGTGAGTATACGACTTCGTGTAATCTTCAATCGTTAACCTGTTGATTAGTTTTGCCCTAAAATGCAAAATAATATGGACTATTAACAGCTTATTGTCATCTCTTAATTTAGATGTCGAACGCAGTGTGTTTGAGATGAAGTATCTATTGCTTGTATTGCACTTTGTCTTAAAACACCTACAATGAAGTGTACTGCACACTGTAATTTAATAATCTCTCTCTTCCTCTCCCGACAAACACAGTCAGGGCGGATATGTCGAACGTTCAGTCCTATCACAAATGAGTCTGTGTAACAGCGAGAACCAAACGACAAGCTTTGAGGAACAAGACAGAACAAGGAATACAAATGACTGTTTACACCAAATCCAGCCTGGATACACACTTCTTAGGGAGTGTCTTCTCTCATTTTGTCTTTATCTCACCATCTCCATAGTGATACTTTGAAAAATGGAGCAATTTTGAGACTCATTTTTAAGAGGTGAGATGTGAAATGGAAGTATACGGAGCCCCTAAAAAGCGTTTTTTTGTTTTATATTCATTTAATGATTTATTGTTTATGTATTTATGATTGGTATGTATGTCAAGTATGTTTGGGAGATGAATGTTTTGTGATGCAGCGACGCTGAGCCCAAGAAAATTTTCCCTAAGGGGACAGTAAAGTATATCTTATCTTATTTTCTGAACTACTTTGGTGAAAAATGTTGATCATTGTTTACCACAGCCCAATATGATGTCCTCAAATGTCTTCTTTTGTCTCTACCAACAGTCCACAACCAAGTTTACTATCATACAAACCAGAAAATATTCACATTTGAGGAGCTGAAATCAGAACATTCTTTTTACTTAAATGACCTGACAATGAATCAATTATCAAAAAGTCGGCAATTAATATAATAGTTGACTAAGCTCTAAATTTTACGCTCCCTCATAATACTTTTGCGTTGCCTCACAGTATGTTTTGCACATCTTTGAATCCATAGAGGAAGGCTGAACTGGATAATGATGCAATAGTATCAGTGTCTCAGCTGTGACTGCTCTGCCAGAATTCTGTATGATTGCAGCTAATGTTGCGATAATTAGCAGAGTTAGTTAAACTAGTTCTCTAAACTATATTATGACTGGCAGCTGCTGCTGTGATTCTGACAGGCAGTAACTGTTATTCTATAGCCATGGGATGGCTATAGCTTTGGCCTCTGCTCTTGCAGTATTTGTATGTGCGCTGGTTTGATTGTTATGCTGACAGCTGTGACACATTAATAATGGGTGTAACTAACTACATGCAGGGGTGGTGTAGTGTGTGCGGTGAAGCGAAAGAGCAGTGCTTGCTGAGCTGTAGCTATTCCTGAATTCTGCTGTATGATAACACACCTGTCATATCTGATAGAAGCACCGTATTCAAATCCCGAGTGTCAGACTATTAATCAGAGCGGTGAAGAGTAGCTACAGTTCAGCTGCTGTAGCTATATCCATCGCAACATAGCAACAACCACAAATGAAGCTGTAGCCCGAGCAATAAGCCTGTCCGCAGTCACAGCCACAGCTTCAACCAGAGCTCAACCCACAGCCAGGCAGCTACAGCTGTGGACACAGTCAGCTTCGAGGCAATGCAGGGTTATTGTGAGGTAACGCAAAAGTACGTTAGAAAAAAATAACCGTTCAAGGGCTCTGTAGAAATGCTTTAATTTAACCCTGTGTCTAAAGGTATGGACTGTGCTGTCACCCTGACTTCAGTGGGGAGTTCATTCCACCTCTGTGGAGCCAGTACAGAGAGGAGCCTTGACAAAGATGACCACAAGGCCCTCAGAGTGAAGGGACGGCTAAACCTATGGAGGTAGAGGAGTGCATTGGTCAGGCTGGAGTGCAGGATTTGACAGTGCATGGAAGTAGAAAGGAGCAGTTCCTTTCACTGCCCTGTAGACCAGAGTCTTCAACTGGATGAGAGCAGCGAAAGGGATCCGGTGTGGTGAGCGGAGAAGTGGAGTAGTGTGGGTGTTTAATAGCAGGTGGGCAGCAGCATTCTGGACTAGCTGCAGAGGTCTGGTGGCAGATGCAGGGGCTCAGGCGAGCGGGCAGTCCAAGCGGGAGATGACAAGTGTCAATGCCTGGCTGCCTCCCTAATGAGTAAGGTGCCGCCTCCCTAATGATGTTGTACAGGAGAAACATACAGGAGCAGGCTCCTGCTGCGATAACTGGTAAGAATGACAGTTCATCCTCCAGCCTCACGACCAAGTTCCATGCTGTTCGAATCAACCAACTTACCATCTTACAGCTTTGAAAAGGAGATGTTTTTTTTTTTTCAGCAGTACAGATTTTATAGCTCTAGTCGTGTATTCTTGTTGCTTCGAATGTAAAAGCCAATAGCGTTAATTTTAAGAACATGGAGGAAAAGGTCAAAACTGCATTTCCTTTGGGAAGGAACCACACAGAGCTTGTACTTTTCACTCTGTTTGAAGTTGCTCTGGTTTACATCACAAGAACCAATCTGTGAGTAGAGTCAGTAGTGATAAATTATTAGTGTCCTACAAAGAAATAGTCTGGTTTAACACAATAGATAAGTGTTTGCTTCTACTACAGTATTTATCCATCCCTCCAAGGAGGTTTCTCTGCACTGATTCTTCCATGCTGCCTTCCCATACTCATACATTGCTATGTTTGCGCTGTGATTGATACAACAAGTGTCCTCAGATGAGTGTGTGATCAGTATATGTGTGTGTGTGTTTGTGTGCGCTACCTTGCTGAAGGCCAGACAGTCTTTATCCTGGTCTTTGTTTTTGACCTCAAAGTCATACAGTGCTTTGCCCTGGGGCGGAGTCTGGCTCAGGGGACGCAGCAGCTGGATGTAACTAGCAGGCAAGAAACCATGGCAACCGTTGAGCTCGCCGTGGTACCAGTTGTCATCCACCTTACGTCGCAGGATGATGATGTCACCCTTGGAGAACTGGAGATCGCCTGGCTCCTTTCCCTCGTAGGAGTACAGGGCTTTACCACAAGGCAGTGCTGGAATATTCTGCAAAACATACACACATACAAATACTTATTGTAAACACAAAACATTTATTTATACAGTATATACAAGTTTGAACAGATATCATACCACTGATTTTTTTAAAATTATTTTCTTTTATATATAAAATTATATTTACAACAGGTTTATCTTTTCAACAACAGTAACAAGGCAGTATGCTCGATGTAGTGTACAAATAGTTTGACATCAATAAAGAAATAAAAGGGAAAGGGGAAAATAATTAAATTAATTAATTACAGATCAAATTCATTACATAAGGCTCTAGTTTTCACAGCTTTAGAGTTTGTGCAGGATTTCAGTGTGACTAGGTAGGATTTTAAGTAGGACATGAAGACAGTAGGGTTGGGCTTCCCTTTTGCAAAATTGCTGGAGTGTATATGAAATCTTGCTAATAAAGAAATAATATTAATAACATGCATTTTCCTGGCAGACATTTCATCAGCAAAAATACCAAATAAAATAAATTAAATTTTAAATTTGAGTTGAGGATCTAATTTAAGGTGATACCAAAAAGTTTGCCTAAAGGTACAGTCCCAAAAAAGAAAAAGAAAAAGAAAGGTTACTGTTTCATCTGTGCTGTGACAGACGGAACAAAGATGGTCAATGTTCAACTTATATTTTACAATAACTGAATTATATGTAATATTTTCAGAGACACTAAATACAGCTAATTGCTATTATTGTAAACTGTATACTGTATGTGCGAGGCAAGATTAGAAAGCTTAACAGGGGTAGCAACAGTAACTAAGAGGTAGGGGCTTAGCGAAAGGTCATTTTTTGTGGGCTGGTGGACTGAAATGACGGTAAGATTTAAGTCTGCATTTCCAGGACCTCGATCCTGCAAGTGATGTCTTTAATTAATAGAGGTTCAGGAAGTTTTCCCCACTCACATTCTGCTGTTAAGAAGACACTTCTGTATTTTGCTCTTAAATTTCAGCTTGTTTCAGTGGCCAGATGTTATTACCTGTCAGTTATCTTCTCCTAAACCAGAAACCAGGGTCTCAGTGAGGATAAGCTGCTCTTCTGTACTGTTGCCCCACTAGTGATTAACATAAAAGGCCCAGGTGACAGGTATATTTTTTTAAATAAAAATCTTACATAGAGCAGCATTAAGTGCATTTTAAAAGCCTCTACAGAGGATTAAAAGCACTGCTTTCTAGTATTAGTGTCACTGTGTTGAAATGATGGCAGATAACTACACCTCATAAACCTTGGGGTTGACAATTGCGTGAGTTTCCGGTGAAATGCTGTTTCATTATATTCTTCCTATTAAAGAGCTGGTAAGTGCTCCTTTGTGCCATGTCTGGAACAAATCAGTTTCAAGTCTGGTATATGACAATAAAAATACATTGTATGTGTTTGTTCTCTACTCTTCATTTTAACATTTGTGGTGTCCTATATTGGAGAAGTGCAAATGAAGTAGTGACTCCTGCAGTCATCAGTAAATTAATATGAAAAAAATAACCTGGGGGGCAAACTGGTTTTGAAGTAACTTAAAACAGTGGAAAATTCAATATGCTGCAAACTGTTGGCCCTGGAGACAAATTTGCAGAGCATGGATAGTTGGATATGTGCTCCAAGTTTCATTTTATTCCCCCCAGCAGTACGTAAGATATGACTGGTTATTAAAATGTTTGCCAGGTAATTGCTACTCCCACCTTGGGCCAAACACAGTAATTTTGAAAATGCCAGAGTGGTTTGATGCATTACTCTCTGGAGTTACATCAAAATCAGGTCTGGAGTGTCTAACTTATCATATGCTATTAGACACATACTGACCCACTAACCCTACACAAACTGATTTTGTACAAAATGCCATACTTGTGTAGAATATGAGCAAAATACTCCATTGAAATTCATGTTAAAGGTCACCTTATTGATATACAGTATTCTCAATTAATCCATGTCCAATCATAGATTAGCAACTGTAACTATGCACAGGTCTGCCAAGCTTTGGTTTTCTCTACATGCTGAGGCAGTGTGCATGTGTCTACAGTGAGTGTGATATTTGTCTTAAAGTCTGGAGTGTAGTGTACTTTTTTAGCCTTTCCAAAACCACAAACACAAGAGTAAAAGTGTAAGGAATGCATTAAACAGTGTATGTCTGCTATACATAAACTGCAATTAACTAAGCTTAGTACCTGCAGTAGTGACCAATGGTTATTTACAAGACCAAAGGTGTACTCACATTACAGCGTAAAAAAAGGTTTTACTCTGCTTTTTCTGCAGTATTTACCACTGCTAATGTTGCTAGCAGTAGATTGTTGTATTTCAGAGAATGAACTGAAAGAACAAACCTGATAGCTGCATCTGCATATTGATATTTCACCAAGCAAATATCTTTTTTTTCTGGTCTTGATGAGGCCAGTTTGCTAGTTTGCTAGTTTTGTCCACCAAGGTAAGTGCAATAATGATCAAAGTTCAACAAATTTGAACTTTTGGCGCACCGCGATATGCACCTGGTGAGATTGCTGACTTTTGCCTATATGACATATAGCTTTAGCCTCAGTCTTTTAGCACGAATCCATACCATATATGTAGCCATCAAATGCATATTTAAGACAATAAAAAGTCAGCAAGATAAGGCGTTTCAACCAACTCATAGAGCTATCGTTAGTTTAACGAGCTAGCTACAGCTGTTAAAATCTGCCAGCAACAGTTATCAGAAAGCAGAGGCCTGCTTTTGTTTACCTCTTTTCTGAAATCAGGGACCCATTGTTTAAAAAATTACTAATAATTTTAAGTGGTAATCTGTCATTGTTAATCATTGTAAATTGCCTAGCAACAGTAATTAAGCAGACCAAGGCTTAGTAAAAGGTCAATTAAGATGTGATTAAACAAACTGGATCTATTTTATCATTGTATATACTCACAAAATATCCTTTTTTCACATAAAAGACTCAAATAGACAATTTGATATAGTTTTAAACCTGCACAATATAAAAGTGACCAGTGACACATAGATATTTATCATCACAGCACACCTATATTCACATTCACCACCACACACACGCCCAAACAAACACTGCAGTACTCAGCACACACTTAATATACTGAACATGTTCTTGAAGGAGTCAGGTATTAAAAGGGAGTTTATCTTATAGAGGATTCAGGTAAATACACAGCAGTGTGTTGGCCAACAGAGGAGAAGATGCATGAAAGACAAACAACTCCTTTTCTTCCCAGAGAAGGTGTTTACTATTATATCAACACACACACACACTTTCAGACAAACACACAACCTTTATGTACACTCTCATGCAGACTGATTTCTCGCTACACTGAATAGAAAAGCCCGAGGGTCCACTGCCTGGCTGTTCTGAGATCAGTGGTGACGCAATATAAGGAAACACACAGACACACACATACACACCCAAACAACAAAAATCCAGTCTTCATGCTATTTTGACTGTTACTACTGCTACTACCACTGCTGCTACAACAGGTACTACAGTAAATTATACAATATTCAATACTAAACATTTTTATTTTTGGCATTTTTACCTCCATTTGGTGAAGTGACAGACAGGAAACAAGGGGAGAGAGATGGGTATGACATGCAACAAAGGTCCCTGGCTGGAATAGAACCAGGGACATCGCAGTCATATGGTATGCATAGTAACCATTCAGCTACCCGAGTGCTAAATACTTGACATTGCATTGACACTACATGGCCAAAAGAATGTAAACAATGTTTGGTCTATGAATTGTCAGAAAATAGTGAAACATGTCGATCACTGTTTCCCAAAGCCCAAAATGCAACCTCAAATATCTTGTTTTGTCCCAACCAACAGTCCATAACCCAAAGATATTCAGTTTACTGTCATAGAAGACTAAAGAAACCAGAAAATATTCATATCTAAGATGCTGGAACCACACAATTTTAGCATTTCTTTCTTAAAAAATGACTCTAAATGATGAATGGATTATCAAAATAGTTGGCGATTAATTTAAATTCAGCTAATCTATTACTCGCTCAAAAATCACAGCTATTACTGTAATCCGCTGCCATAACAGCCTCCACTCTTGTGGGAGGGATTTTGGAGCCTGATAGTTGCAGTGATTTGACAGAAGAGCATCAGTGTTGGCCAACAAGGCCTGGCTCAGAGTGTGTGTTCCAGTTCATCTAAAGGGTATAGGAGGGGGTTAGGCTCATTGCTCTGTGCAGGCCAGTCACATTCTTCCACACCTAACTGTGAAAAACCATTTATTTATGGATATAACTTGAAGAAACAGGAAAGGAACTTCCACACACTGCTGCTACAAAGTTGGAAGCCCACTAGTGTCTAAAATATCATTGTGTGTATGTTGTAGCATTAAGATAACTGAAAGGACTAAGCCAAACCACAAAGAACGGCCGCAGAACAAAAGCTCACAAACATAAACCTTTGTGGCCATACAGTGTAAAAAACAAAGTGATCTTTACACATTTAATCATATCAACCTTCCCACTTCACCTTCAATCACTTCAACTTCCCACAACTAGCTGATGCTGAGCAAGCATGTTCAAAGTGTGTGTTTCTATTTGTGAGGGCATGTGTAAACCCCAGATGGGCTATAATGGGCTTGGGAGGGGAGGTGAGGGCGTATGAACTTTTCCACATCTGTCTCTCCCTGTTTTACCAGTGCAACCATTTAACCTCAACGATGGGAAAGGGAGAAAGAGAGATGGAGAAGAAGTGGTACAGGATGAGATGAGTCTATAGGGCTACATTCACATCACAGGCCTCAATGCTCCATTACAATTTTTTAGTCAGATCCAATCTTTTTGTGTTGATTGTTCACATTCACGTTCTCAACACTGAAATGCCAAAATATGAGCTGCATGGTCAACGTCATTTGTGCAACAGTCAAATCATAAACACGGATGACATGGCTGTGCTAGCATAAGCTTCTTCCAGTTTGGTTTGAATAGAAGCTTTTCCATTAATGTCCGACAAATTTGAAACTTCCTCATCTCTCCATCGACCCCTCACTGTTGCTCTCCTCCGTGTTTATTTTTACCGGGCTGTGAGGTGATGACAGGCAATATGCGCAGGAAAGTGAGATGTTACAAAAACCACATGAATTTCGGATCTGACCGATCTGACAGCGGTTGCATAGCCAGAGATCGGATATCTGATTTGAGTCACTTGGAGGCAAAAAAAAAAAAAAAAAACAGACATAGAAAGAAAAAGAGAGGAGAGGAGGAGGAAGAAGAGTTAAGGAAGAAACCGAAAGGTCGCCATTTCAGTTCCTGCACTGGTATCCCTGGATAGGAAGTCAAAAAACAACATCCGACCCTCCCTCTATTGCACAACTGAAGTACCCTTGAGGAGAAGGAAGAAGTAGTAGATTTCTCACTCTAGTCTCACTTCTGTCTTTTCTTGCATCTACTCACCTATGCTCAGCTTTCCCCATTTCCCTTTCTCCCTTGATGCTTCTATATCCTTTCTCACCCTCCCGCTATTTTCACCTCTCTCTCTTCTAGTCTCTCTCTCTTCTCACTTTAATTCCTTCTTTGTCTTTCTTCCCCTGGGCCAACAAACTTGGGCGAACACCTAGAGGCTGCTGGAGGGCATCAGAAGAAAAGTGCTGGCTTTGCTGCTCGATGCTAGGAGGAGATCGCTAAGCACGGGGCGGGAGGGTCAAGCTTCATCCAGGAGGTCTATATTATAAAAAGAGAAAGATCCCACCTGAATTTAAAGAATGGGCCAATTCATGTTGCATTTTTCTAGTTATTCTGATCAAACGTACTGGTGTGATGTTCCAAAATCTATCAGAGAGATCTATCTTTTTCAGGAAGTTCTGCCTCAACTCTCATTTCTTTTTCAAGTTGGAAAAACTTAATGAAAAACTTAAACTCATCATGCACATTTCCAGGTCTATATTTTTACTCCGGGGCTCTACTGAAATATTTTTGCATGATTTACAGTTACAAATTTATCTTATACTGGCTCTTTATGCAGCCTCTCAGTTTGAGCCTCTGTCTGAAACAGGCCGTTTTAGCTACGTGAGCTGTTGAGGTAATATTGCAAACGAAGAGATCAGGGCCGGCATTTCTACATATGTTCACCTTAAGCTTTGTACTTTTGACGATGTTTAACATAAGACATCTGACATTATAACAGTATATAAATAACAGAAAACCAGAAAAAGCATGATATATCGCCTTTAATGTGCACCACTATTGGTATCACTCCACCAAACACATACCTCATAAGAATCACTACATGGTTTAGGCAGTTAATGTAGCCTGCAAGTTAATTTGCCTGCAAGACATTTGTAAGACCTGTGGGAACAATGAATATAAAAATTGGTTTTACTCTTTCCTTTCTACACATCACGATTTTATTTCTTTCCTCTCACAATCTTTCTTTTTCACTTCTTTCTCTGCCTGTTTAAGCTCTGTCACCTTCAGTTTTCTTGTCTCCCTCTTTCGTTCCACCTGCTGTGCTACTCGTGTGACTATAGCAGCTTTGCTAGGTGTCTTTACAGCACTATAAAGGCCCTTTAACACATGCACTTTACAAGTGTTCTAATAAGTTGTGCCACATGTTTTAGATAACAGTGTAGTAAATGTAACATTTCATTATTGGTTCCTGTGCACAGGGAAATCCAATTTTATAAATGAAATACTGCAAATAAACCAATTCCAGCTGCAATTTTGTAGAAGAGATACATTTAAAGTTGTCTTATCCTTGAATATTTTTTTATTTTCCTCAGGATTGGCAAAAAACAAATCTCGGAAATCCGCCTTAGAAAATTGCATTGTGCATACACAAGACAATCAAAGTTTTCAGCTTTAATTTAAGCCAACATCTTACAGCATGAAAATCCAGTGAGACAGCTTTACCTACAGAATCAACAGCATTTGAGTCTATTAGGGATTAAAATGAAAGCAGAAATTTATCTACTATATCTTGTCCATTTTAATTGCGGTGGCTTGTGTGCTGCCTTTTAAACTGTGTAAAATAGGCCACATAATTAAGACCATTTATTGTTATATTGTGTGGGCGCACAGATTTGTTATCTAGGTGAGGCGCTGAAGCAATAATCAGCCATTTTCTTGCAAAATATGTTTCAAAATCCGTTGCTGAAGCAGTCTGTGAGATAACTGAGAATACTCTTCTTTGTCGGTGATGTCATTACACCAGTGTTTTCCTGAGCAGAAAAAACAATCTATTCAGAATAGCCATTTCATGTGTGAAAAGAGTTGAGATGGAATCGTGCGAATGGCAAAAACCAAGGCAGGAACATTGCATCTTCCATGTGTGAAAAGAGTTTTTTAGCGTCGTACCTGACAGCAGCAGAATATTATCATCAGTCACATGCACACACACTAACACACACGCACACACTTATTCACCAAGTGAATGCTATCTCACCCCTGTGGTGCAGTTATTAGTGTTTGTGGATTTCAGTAATGGACAGAAGGGTTGTGTGTGTGCGTGTGTATATGTGTCCACTGCCCTTCCCTTGTGTTCACTGCCCACATGCAACAAGTCTTACAAGCAAAGGATTCAGCTGGTAATTTTCGAAATTTTTCTTATTGTCAACAGAGCCAAACCAACAATGAACTCATCCTACTTACAAGTATTATGTGTGTATTCCATGTAAGGCAGAGGCCACTGTGCATGTGCAGCAACACGGCTCCATTCACAAAGCTTCGCCAGCTTGTTGTGCTACATATCACAACCTCTTCACTTTGTACTGAAGTTCTTTGAGAAATTTACAGTGTATAATTTAGCAGCCTACAAAGTTGACTGAATACGTGATCTCAGTTATTAGTCTTTGGAGCCCTTTTTAAACAAGCTACCGTGCCCAAACTCCTCATGGCAAAGGAACACCTAGTGCAGTGACTCATTGAGGTGTTTTTAATATTTCTTGGATATCGATGGAAGTCTACAGCACAGAAGAATAAGATATTTCGTGCTTTGGATACACACACAATACTTGTAAGTAGGATGAGTTCATTGTGGGTTTGGCTATGCACATGAGATTTGTTGGCAAGATGAAAAATATAGAAAATCGCCAAACTTGTCTTTTAAGCCTGAATAAAATGCAGTCTAAATTTGGCAAATTTTGATTTAAATCAGGAGCAGCCCAATCAAATAATTAAATCATTCACTACTTTAGTACTTAACAGTTTTTGTTACTACAAAAGCGTTAACATTAGGCTTGATATTCAGCTGTTTATTGGTCAAAAGATTGCTGTTTTCTTGTTTCCTTCTTGTTACGTTTGTGTCTGTCGCTGCCTCCATGAAACTAGATTAATTTATTGTTAAATTTAATTTCACAGCAAGCTTGCATGACCACTGTGCAACCATCCATAATCAGGAAACTCTGTTATCCTATCAGGCTAAAGATCAGAATATGTTCTCACCCTTCATCTTGAGCTATAACAGGTCATGGTTTCACACTAGTGTATGTGTGTGAATGAGTGTAAAGGAGAGAGTGAGCTGTGTCTGTCATTTCAGGTTAATGAGTACAGTACAGGTATTTTTATGCACAATGACCTATTTGAACTGAGAGAAGGAAAGAGAACACAGGCAACATATACACATTTTTTAACTTCGTTTAACTATGTTCAAGTATTTTTAAGCAAAAAGGCCAAAAATTAAATGGTTTCACTTTATCAAATGTGAATGTTATGATAGTACAGTGAAAATCTTAAAGTTATGGACTGTTGTTCAGACAAAACAGGACATTTAAGTCATCTTAGGTCATTTTATTGATCAGCTAATTTGAAAGTAATTGGCAGATTAATTGATTAATGAAAATAATCATTAGTTCCTGCCCTAAAACATACATATACACATACACACAACAGCCCACTCTTCCTTTTTTTAGACACATAACAAGATTACACAGTTTTTAGGCACATATGCATTCACACACTTGCATACACACACATACACACACACACACAAACACACCCTTATAACAGGATTAGAGTCCGTATGCCACACACTCACTGATGCTGAGCTTATTAAATCAATAATTAACAGCCACCCTCAGCTCTGTGTATGAGAGAGTCAATAAGAAGCAGTTTCATCTGCTGGAACAACACGCTGCATCATCCACCACTCTTATCCTTGTTGATCTAAAGTAACCCCACTTACTTCATCTATTCATCTTTTATACCAGGCTGTGAAAAGTGCTGATTACACCGAGTGTTACCAGTCTTGACTTTTTAAAGTGATGTTGTGATTAGTGGTGCAGCAGCATGTTTTTATGGAGGCCAATATTACTAGTTTTAGATTGAAAGCTTTTCTCATGTTTGCCTTCAGTTTCATTATTATGTGCTGGCAACACTCTTCTGACTGACCTTTAAAAATGAAAGGGAATTTCTCCCTGTCAAATGTTAATACGCTCACAGTTGGTAACACGGCAAGAATGTGAAACAGATGCGCTAAATGTGATGCAAAAAGTTGACATTGCGTTTCTATATAATTAGATCATTCGCCACTGTAACAACCCAGTTTCACCATCGGTATTATTAAAGATATTATTGAAGTAGATCAGACAATGCTAATATACTGTACAACAAAGAAAGTGAAATGAACTTCAGTGGCTATTTTTGGCTAGTTAAAAGAAAAAAAACAACTGTTTCAGAAAGCAGCTGTTAAATTGATATATTTCATGTGAACGAACCACTTTCAGACTTAGTAATGTCTTAGTAATTATGTTATTTGTCAGACAATATCTGTTGCTATCTGGTAAGTCACCTCTATAAATGTCATGTCACCTTCAGCAGAACAAAGCCCCGAACTTGAATTATGTTTCTCCTTATTTACTGTAAGACTGCACTGAGGTTTTGCGCTGGTAAAAATGGAAGAAAAACAGTGTTGCTCAAATGGTGTGTTTGGGCTCAGGCAGTATATATTTTAAGGCGTTTATCACAGCAGACTGACCACTGCGGCAGAGGAAACTGTCTGAAATTTAACGGCTAGGAAAAGCAGGTATAAAATCTGTGGCACTGTTTTAGCAGACACACACACACACACAGAGGGAGAGAAACTGTAAGCAGGGAGAAAAAGTAAGTGGGAAAGAGAGAGAGAGAGAAACAGGCACTACAAAGTTACTTTACTTAGCAACATGAGACAAAAGAGCAGGAAGAGCAACAATCTGTTATTTTTCACATGACTTCACCTTTCTGTTTCCCTTATATCCCTCCTCCCTATTTTTCTGATATGATTAAAGCAGCCAATTATAGTTATAAAGTAGACTGTTGCATCATCTGTTTACCGAAACAACCTCATCAGTTTTAAAGTTTTACCAAAAGCCTCCCTCTACTCTTTCATCAACTCATTCAATCACTGATTGACAACTGACTGAGTATTGCAGGATGAATATGCTCGCAGATCTAAAAGTGTCTTTTCTTCAACCCCTATTCCAAATCCAGCAGCAAAAAAAGACTTTTGTTTGTGCTCCGTTGTTTTCCAGACAAAACCGTCTGGCATCAGTTCTTAATGCAAATCAGATGAACTGCTGCTGGGCTCATTTACATTAGTAGTTTAGTAAATACCCCGCTGAATTAAACAATTGTGGTGACACATAAATTTGTGCCCCTAACGATAGTTTGCAACAGGTTTATATCTCTTTAAGGTCAGAATCCACATGCTAAGAAGAATGTTAACAGGGTCATTAGTCTCGTCCTAATGGGTGCAACAAACTAACAGGAGCGTAAGGGAGCTGTCAATCAAGCAGTCTGTACACGCCCACACAGTCCTCACAGGAGGTCTAATCAGCCAAAATAAGTGAAAGCACCTTTTTGGGTTTACCATAAATGCACAGGGCATTTAAAGATCCTTTTAAGTGTTATGTCTTAAATTAAATAAAATAACCTGAATACGTGCCAGCAGATCATTATTTTAACAATACGGCATTAGGTTTAATAAGGACTTTAATTCAACTTGACAACACTCTTCTTAAGAGAGACAATTACTGGTGTTGCACTGCGCTTTGGGAAGAGTTAATAATGTCATCCGAGTACGCTGCAAAATATGTATGCAGCTCCAGCATATCCCTTGTGGCCTGCATAATAAAGACAAAAGCTTTGATGTGTGGATTTTATTTACCTCACATTACGTGCAGCCAGTTCATAGAGCTTTCCCAAAGGAAGGACTAAACATAACACTTTCAAAAAAGGTAGATGATTGAAAAAGAAAATTGCAGTATTAGTGTTGGTCCATTCACTTATCTTATTAGTTAAAGCCAATACTTTATCCAGCAGCAAAAGCTGACATTAAAAAAGAACATTACTAATATAAGTGAAGAAAAATATATTAGTTCTTGATATGGGAAACTGCAGACTCAAAATATAACTAGATATTGAAATTAATAAGTAAAATGTCCCAATAATTATTGTATATTACTTAACATACTGTAGCTGGCATGAGGGAGAAACTGTCCTACGATAGAAAACAACAACTGTGTGATATCAGATGTTTAATTAAGCTCACCTTGTGATCTTTAACTACAGTTTATAATATATAAGCTTAGCCAGAGAGAAACATTTACCATCATGTAATGTATGTGACCTCATCCACAGCAAACCTGTTCAGATTTTCTTGATAGATCAAGTTTGGATTCTGCATTTTGTCTTTTAGTGGTATCTGATGTGGCAGTAGTAACAGGTTTGGGAGATCTTGTCAACCGGCAGAGACGTAACCATGACTGCTGCCTTTTTCCTCACCTTCATTACAACTTTTCCACTTAAACAGTGTCCCTGTAGCTGCTGCAAAGGTCACAAGAACCAGCGTCTCTACCAGCGGCTACATTTACAAAAGTGTGCACAGATTCGACAGCCTGAAGAAATCTGCACATCATCAAAATTGATTTATAAAAATATCTGAACACTAAACTACTACAGCAATAAATGGATAATAAAATGGCCAATTTTGAAATTGATACACTTACAAATCTATTTATATGTTTAATTCTGTATTTATAAGGTTGGAATGGGAAGGACTGTGAATCAATAGGAGAAACTTCATGGAGTGTGAAATAGAAGTGGATGTTATTGAGACTGAGGCTTTATTGTTTGGTGGTCATAGTACTGGTGTGACCAATAGGAGAAGATCTGCTGAGTGGCAGCACATCACAGCAGCAATGAACACAACTTCCTTTCTTCTTTTATTTATCTGTTATCTATTTTGATGTACAGCTGCTTTCCAAAGAGAATAGGTTAAAAGAGAGAGACAGAGAGAGAGAGAGAGAGAGAGAGAGAGAGAGAGAGAGAGAGAGAGAGAGAGAGAGAGAGAGAGAGAGAGAGAGAGAAGCTATTCTGGAAACTGAATGAAGTGGTTGGAAATCAAAACTGACACCGAGAAGCATGATGCTATGCGTATTGGCAGACTGAGCTGTAGTTGTGTCTGGCAGGGGTCAACAGTCACTGGAGCTCCCTGCCCTTAACGAGTGTCTGACTTTCTATAAGTGGAAACTGCCTCATCGTTAGTGTTTTTCCTCGGAGGGCGGGAGACGCAGATCTGAAGGTGGATAAAGCTGCTTCAAATAACCGGGCTGTTCCTCGAGCGTGAAGCGTCAAGCGTGTCATTTCTGCAACTTTCCGAAACAGACGAGCCAACATTCACACCCACTTAACGTAGTGATTGACCAGGTGCAGAGGTGAGAAAGGAGTCAGGCTTGTAACTTCTCTCTCTAGCTCTCCTTTTTCATTCATGACACCATTATTTCTGTCACTTTTCATTTGAACAAACGAGTGCAACACTATGAATGTCTTAGGTATTTAACTGATATCGTGTTTCCCCAAACTCAACCCTCAAGCTGCTGCTGTGTTGCTTTGAAATGCTGCCAATATAGAAAGGATATCAGTCTCAAAAGGCAGCCAGTGGACGTTACTCTGCAAGTGATTGGATCAACCTTTGACCTTTGGTATATAATTGGCACTAGAATGAACAGCAATCACTAGACAAATGTACCAATGTGCTTAAGGTCTGCTTCTGCTTAAGCAGATGTTCACTTGCTGCCTCTTAGGAGTTAAGAGGCAGCAGAGTCAATGTAAAGTGCTGGTCTTTGTTGACATAAGGCACGCTACGAAAGAAGTGCCTGGTGCACCTGTAGCACACTTGGATACTGGCTGGGATTTAAAAGAATACATCATCACAGGTGGACGTGTTGGCTGCGATGAAAACCATGGCCAATCACATCAACTCCTTTCATCATTTTAGAAAGCAGCAGGATACCAGTAGAAGGTTTTTTTTCTCTGAGAAAACAAATATTCTGGTTCGGTGCATGTGCAGACTTCTAAGCGTGAATATATCGTCGCCCAGTATGCTGCCAAGGATAGATGTCTCCTTTAAAGTTGAATTCATGCTTCTGGACATATTGAAACTTTCACCATGTTTTTTTTATGAGTAGCACTGTGGATTTTTATTTGGCATCCAAAAGATCCACTGGTTAAAATATCACTGAAGGGCCGTGTGAAGTGAAGTGCAGGTGAAGAGACAACCTGAGTGAGCCTCGCCAGCTTCATGTTGCACTTTGGGCTGTGCAACAAAAATGGAGCTCGATATGTTATCTGTTACAGGAGTTGCATACACATCCCTCAGGCTCCCCTTTGTGCCTACGCAGTGTTTACAAATGAAGCCACAAATTAATTAATATGCAGATGTAGATACCTTTTCCGGTGTGCAAAAATGGAAAGAAAAGCCAAGCTGAAACAAGCAATACACCCACGTCTCACCACATAGTGAGGCAGAGTGAAGTCTGTTTGTCAACGTCAAAAAATGTTTTGATTTCTTAGCATTAAATAAATAATTGAAATATATTAAAATACATCAAAAAAACAGCTGAAAATATTTAGTTTAAATTCAATACACTGCATGGGTATTAATGTGTGTATTGACTGTTGAAAGCTGAGACTCAATTTTTGATGTTTCACTTCAAAGGAAACATTTGCATACTGGGTAGGGGATGTCAAGGAGCTTCAGGTTAAGTGAGCTTTGAGGGAAATAAGGAATTAAAGGGACTAAATGGTCTTGTTTGGAGAGCTGGAACACATCCCGTATGCTGGATTCACTCATCTGTCAACTCTATTGCTCAGCAACACTAACATTCCCTCGCCAAGCCAGTGTGTGTGTGTGTGTGTGTGTATGTGTGTGTGTGTGAAGGATGGTAGATGGGACAGGATGTTCGACTCCGCTCATATCCCCATCCATTTTTCTAGCACCAAACCATTCTCTGTCCCCTGTAGTCCATCTATTCACCTCTCTACAGACACTCTCTCTTTAACTGTGATTACTTTGCTCTCACTTCTCTTGCTCATCCGTCCTTGGAGGGGCACTGGGCCATTACAACTTTTTTCCTCACAATGTGTGTGTGTGTGTGTGTGTGTGTGTGTGTCTTAGAGAGTTTGTGTGTGTGTGTGTGTGTGTGTGTGTGTGGTAATAGCATAGTAAATCTGCAGAGGTCTTTTTCCACTCTGCTGTGAGAGCGGCGTTTTATCATGCTGTGCTGTTTTATTGGAGCAGACAAAACACACACACACACATTCATGCACAGACGGACGCAAAAGTATTACTTGTGTGTTAAGTTAATGTTAATTTGCTGAATTTAAAAAAAAAAAAACTTAAAAGGCACATATGCTTTTTGGGATTTTCTGTTATTTACATCCTGTTATGATGTTGGATGTCTATGTTAAACATGGTCAAAGTTCCAAAACTTGAGGTTGACGTATGTAGAAATGTTTCAGCCTCTGAACGCTTTGTTTGCAACATTTTTTTCCACCTTGCCAACAAGTTGTCGCTAAGGTTTCTCCATGTGTTGTTTGTGTTGTCCATTCTCATATATCGGATCAGATTCGGACTCACAAATTGACAGATGTTTTTGAGAAGTTGACATTTTGAGTAAAGAACGAGAGAAAAGTAGTGAAATCCTACTACTATAGTTTATTTCATAGATTGTTGACGTAGCCCCCTGAGCCGCCAGAAGTCGACCGAGATGTAGCTTACAGAAGCTAACGGAGGTCAGTATGAGATAAATGAATTTTTGAACTCATGCAAAGATATTCCAGTAGAGCCCCAGATTAGAAATATATACCTAGAAATGAGCATAATTCGTCCCCTTTGAGTTAAAATACTTCAAATCCATGAAATAAAGATACCCAAACACACCAAATGTTACAGAGTTGTAGCAGAAAAATGCAAATAATAGCAAATATTCATTTGAAAATACAAAATGTAAAACAACAAATTATGTCAACACGCAATTACATTCATGCAAACATTGGCGCACACACACATACACACCAAACACACACACAAGCTGTCTGGCAGTAATTCAGCGCACTATTGATTCACTTTCCATCTATAATTCAGGATACAACACATATATGCGCGCACAGACACACACACACACACACACACACACACACACACAGACTGGCAGTTTCTGAGAAGTAGGAAGACAAGAAACACAACACCACTGACTGTGTATAAACTTAGATACACCGACACACACACACACACACACACACACACACACACACACACATATACATCTACACAAGTCTAGCCAGCAGAAACCAGGAGTTCATTCATCTCAACCTTGTCTTCACCTCTTCATCACTCCCTTCGTTCCTCCTCCTCCTCCATGTCTCCTCTCCTTCTTCACTCTCTAAGCACATCACTCCAACTCAGCTGAGGTGCCACCCTTCCCCCCCCTCACCTCTCACTCATCTTCCTCTTCCTTTGTTTCCTTTTTCACCCTAATGGACAGCTCATGGTGTCTCCATGATAAAAAAACAGGTTCCTCTAAGGAGCATAAACGTGCTCAATAAAGTATCATTAGATGTTGATATTCATGGAAACAATAGACATATCAGCCATATCAAATTTTTAGTAATTTGTCTAATATTTGTCAAGAGTTCTTACGCAAGAGCAAACAACAGACATCAATCTACTGAATGAGCATGGACACAGAGAGACTAAAAGAAGATAAAGCAAATGACAAACACCTAAAATAGAAATGACAGGTAAATTAACAGGAAATAATACATAAATACACTCCCAGTTGTTGATATTTTTGTTAATTTCTCATGCTGCAACCTGCAGGGATTAGTTCCTACTTCAGAGTCACAGTAAGAGCCAATAACAACTTATTAACTTCTATTTATAAAAAATCTCCCACTGCTTCACACACCAGCACACACACACACACACACACATAAACACACACATATATCCTCAGTCTTTTCCTTTTAGTAGCCACTTCATAAAGTGTGTTTGTTTCTGTTTAAATACAGGGTCACTGAAGCAGTGTGAACACTGAACACAGCAATCAGTGTAAATCATGTGCGTTGTTGCTCTTACTAACTTGATCCCAGTTGGAAAGTTTTAGCAAGGGTCTTGGCAAGGGTTTTGTTCTTTCACGCTTTGATGGAAGTTCAATAAAAAAGATCTTTCCCACGCTGTCAAAATCCCTTTTCATTCACAATTGTGACGTCAACATATCTGGCCAATGATCTTTATGCCTACGTTCTTCCAGCCAGTCACTCCTTTGATGCTGTTCTTTAAATATCACTGTGTTTATGTCATTGTTCCATGATTGTGGAGATTCAACTGAGAGGATCCTTCATCATTGTGCTGCTTTACTCCACCTATCTATCATTTTCATGGGCCTATGATTAAAAGGGGACATAACATGCTTTATTTGGATTTACATGTATATACAGCTTTAATGTTGGATATCTATGTTAAACATGGTCAAAGTTCCAAAACATGAGGTGAACGTATATAAAATGCCGATTTCAAGTCAAAAGCCCGAGATTCATCCTGCTCTGAATGCTCCGATTGCAAACTTAGCTCTACTTCCTCCTCTGACCGCAGCAGATATTTTGCGCATGCCCACAAATGGCTGTCCATTCTGTAGCCTCTGTTGCTAAGGTTGTTGTTAAGGTTGTTCCATGGATTGTTGACATTGTCCACTTGCATATTTCATATCGAATTCAAGCTCTAACTTATACGGATGTATTCAAGCAGTTTATATTTCAAGTAAAGAATGGTAATAAGAGAAATCTGACGACTATTGTTTGTTTACATCGCCTCCAAGGCCGGACACTGGCCAATCAGGACAGAGTGGGCTCATTGGGAGGGGGGCCTTAAAGAGACGGGAGCTAAAACAACCTGTTTCAGACAGAGGCTGAACTGAGGGGCTGCATAAAGGGCCAGTATAAGATAAATAAGGATTTTTTTGAACTGTAAATCATACAAAGATATTTTAGTAGAGCACCAGAATATAATTATAGACTTGGAAATGTGCATGATATGTCGTCTTTAATGATAATGCATCACGTCAATGGGATCTAATCACCAAAGTCCTTTTCTGTTGTTAATCTCGATAAATGTCGTTATACACTTCCAATTGATTTCTTCTTATCGAACTATTAAGTGTGGGTTAAATAAACAACACTGTCATACATGTTCTCTTGTGATACCTCATATACAATTGATATCAACCCTCAATACTCCCTGAATACAGACCAAATTTTGCCCACATCATTGAAGCCTGCTGAGTACTGAAAGTGAGTCAGATTCTTGGTTTTATTTACACATTCAAATTCAGATCTGTACTCAAAACACACGTTTTGTATTGTGGATTTGTGCATGAAAATGTATAAAAGTGAATTTAGTTGTCCACAAACATTCACTGACAACTTTGTTTTTTTTTCCACTTCTCAAGACCTAATAATTTGCATTTGTCAGTCCTAAAAAAACGCGTAAATAATGTGTGCATCACTTACACTAATGGAAATATATGTGTAAACCTTCCAAGAACTATAAAGTAACACAGAATAACTGCTACATGCTCCTAGAGCAGAGCTGTCAAACTGAATTATCATTGTTCACACATACACAAACACAGTTATCTTTAATCTGTCCTTTAGACTTTTGCACAATGTCACATAAACTTTCATCTTCACATTGAATATTCTTTGTGATTATACTCCATGATGTACTTTCATGGCTTCAAGTCATGCTTCTGCATCGAGGGTGTTTGACTGAGTGAACGACTGAGAAAGAGGCATTGACAGAAAGAGAGAAAGATAGAGCAAGATGAGAAGGAGTAGCGACAGCAAGCTTTAGTACAGAAAGCTTGGGGATCACATGCATATTCATAAGACTCATTTCCATCTGAGCTGTGAAAGAGTGGCTATGCAAAAAGAAATAAACACATACACACATACAGCAGAGCTTGTTAAATATGCAAGCTGTTCAGCGGTGGAGTTGTGAAAAGGATGGATGTCTTACCTGATTGAGAATCCAAAGTGTCGAAGCAGGAGACGCGAAGAAAGGCGGAGGGGGGAGAGAACAGAGGAGAGAGAGAAGAATTAGTATGAGGATTTACTGACAAAAATGAAGCTCTCTAAAGTTTAAATGTAGCTTATAATATACTAACTCTAACAACTGAGCTTACAACTGCATAACTCACAGGATATGATAACTGCCTATAATGTGAATATTAAAGCTTTACTTGTGATATCGATCAGTTGCTAAGTTCCGCACTTGGAGAAATCTGGCAGTCAATTACACAGATACCCAGTAAAATAACAACCTTGAATATCTTATCGCATTAAGCTATGTTGACGCTATTTCATCATTATCCTGCAGCTGATTGAAAGACGGCAATAACCAGTAGAAAACATGATATGCCACCTGATGGTTATCATATGGATTACATCATCTACATCATACGTTTAATGTATTTTTGATATGATTTTATGTGTAGTTGTTACAGTATAGACAGTTGATAGTGTGCAGTACATCATTAGTCTCCTACAGATTCCTTTAATGGCTGAGGCACCGTACATGAAATACACCTATACACCTTTGAAATTCAGAATTTCTCATTTTGATTAATGTTTTCGCTTCAGGGACACAGTTTCAATAAATGACTGCGGAAGCTGATATAATGACGACATAGATGAAATGATGATGTTAGAAATGGGCGAAGAAGAAGTGCAAGACGAGGATAACATTTCATATGGTGTCATCTTGACCAACAGACTATAGAATAAGTCAAAAAAATGCAAAATAGCCTAAACTGTGTAGCAGGAAGAAGGCCTTAGAGTATTCTGGAAATGTATTTTATGTTAATATTATTTGAATTCATATTTCCTTCACAGCACCCACAGAAATTAAATGTGGAATATTTGTGATGTCTATAAATTGTATCAGCGGTCAGACTGTCGGTCTGCCACTTTGGTTGAGAGTGAAATAACTTGACAGTTGTTTGATGAAATTTCCATATCCTGTGCTCACAAGTTTGACTATAATCTTACTAAACCAGATGTTCAGAAATCGTCTATAATGATTCATTTTCTGTGTACTATTGTTTTCTACTGAACTCCTCATACATATACAGGAAGTATAAGTTCAGCTGTCCACAACATACATTGAATTACATTTACAGTATAACATACCATTTTTACTCATGTTCCACAATTAATCAAATTTACAAAAATATATTTTTATTATTTATTTCAACATCAAAAAAGGAAAAAAGTAAATATAAACAGAGTCTAAATTAAAGCTGCATGTGAAACTGTTGCTGATACAGGTCGAAATAAATAGCGGATATAGATTTAGAAGGTTTTTAACAGTGGAAACAGTGGGCCAGATTGATGAGATGAATGTAAGTTGGTCTTAAGTGTCTGTGACAAAAAAAAAGAAGGAGAAAGCCATTAACAAAGAACAAGCCATAATAACTTCAGCATGAAATGGAAGGAGGTCCAAATGAAGTGTCCGTGAAAAAAAGAGAAATCTTTCAACATAAATGTGAAGACATCTCTTGGCCATTTTGTATGCACTTATAAGACGGTCCAAACTTCAGCTTGTCAGCTTCCCCGTCTACTGTCAAGTCGAGCAAAGTGCTACGATTCAAAATCAGATGATGAGGTTAAAATAACCTGTACCTGCACTGTAGTCAAGATTTTTCCTGTACGGTACAACTAATCCAGTGAAAACGAATGAAAAGTTATTGATGACAAAACAAAGAACAAATGGATTCTGTTCATATCTGTTCATTATGTGTTATATATATATGTCATTATCTGAATAATGTATTTGTATTTGTTTACATTCCTTCTTTTGGGACTTCCGGGGCTCCGTAGATTTGTAGTTTAAGACATTTTAGGAGGCTTTTTTTTTCTTTTACAATAAGAATTGTGTTTTGGGGCGACTGTTGGTGTGTTGCGAACTTTTGCTCATTCGAATTTGTGAATTTTGCCATTGGTATAAATTGAAAAACAATAAAAATCTGCAACTGGATGTCTCTTTTGGATGTCCTCTCACATTCAGAAAGTAGCTGCATTCTAATGTTGTAATCTAAGAAGATGCACTTTAGCCCTGTTCACAGTAAATGTGGCCCTCTTGTAACACGCACAGCTCAGAATATACTTAATGTAATGGGTAGAGAGGAGAAAAATAAGGAGAAAAAAAAAACTGCTGATTTACATGTGAGGGTTTCTCAAAGAAGTGATAAAATAAACACGAACTACAGAGTTAAAAATGTAATGAAAAGAGAGGGAAAGACAGATCTGCCTCTCTCAGTCAAATATATTGATTCATTTTTCATTCATTTCATTCATTCATTCATTTTTCAGTTTCTAACCACATCTTGTCATTGACATTTCACCTATTGTCATTTCTGTTGCCGGCAAACTCATTCTAAAACGTGACCTTCAACACAGTTCAGCCTGTGGGGTCAGAGGAGGTGGTTAACAAACCTCGTCTCTTCTGTCATCAGCTCCCAGAGCTATCGCTGTGCTTTCATAACGAAGCAGCTCTTTCCTGAAACCTCTGGCTATGAGTCAGGTAACTGCCCTCATTCTGACGACGCTTGAGAAATTACTCAATTATTCACAGAGAGAAAGTTTAAATGTAGGTGTGATGAAAATTTGTTTTTTGAGGCCAGTACTGTTATTTTGGAGCTGAAGCTTTGAAGAAGATTTCTAGCAGCCTAAATTTAACCATTATGAAAAAGTAATAGAGGAAGATTTGCTATGAGGGGAGAGGGATATGCAGGGGGCAGGTGAGGTTGCTATGGGTGACAGGTTGTCATGGATGTGCCCTTTCTATTGGTCCCCTCCCCTCTCTAGACCCCTGTTACTGTGGCGACAGGGGGCCTTGAGTGACAGATGGTTGCTGAGGCATGTAGGCGGTTGTTAGGAGTGCTAAATGTGTCAATCACAGTAACATAAATAAAGAGCTTAAAGGATATACTCATAGCCAAAAGAAACACTACTAGTGTGTTGAAATTGAGAATATGGACCTAAAAGCATCTGATATATTCTTAAGGTTTTGAGTATGTACAGTAGAAGTATTTAAGATTTCATATGATGTAAAAGGTTCATGACAAGGGATTTATGGCATGTTAATCACTTGTGCTTCACTCCACACTAAGTAGTAAAAAGCAGTACAGCAGCAGCAGCAGCCTCTGTGGGTTGAAAGGTATACTCAACATCACAGCTGGGTGTGGTCAGGTGTGCTCTGTTGTACTTGTGACAAGGCTTGGTACAACAGTATGATGCCCTGGTACATCGCTGCTGCACAGAGAGTGGAAAAAAAGCATTTTGTCACCTCTAGTTGCCAGGGCAAGCTAGATAATTAGATTGGGTGAAGTTACTTTGTTAAGATTCAGGTGCATAAGATAATGTTTTTTCTCAACACAACAAATAAACGACCATATCTGAAAATAATTAACCCTGCATCCCTACGTTAGAAAAACAAACTTGGTCCCATCCTAGTTAAGCTTTTCTTTTTTGTTCCGACTTTTTCTTGTTCTTCAGCCAAATGCAACAAGCAAAGGAGCTCTTCTTGCTGTCGTGAACGTGCCGTCTTGTTTTCTAGCATGCTTGTGAGGTACACATCTGTGTACTCAGACCTCCAATTGTAGAATAGAAGCATGTGAACATCTGGTGTTCAGGTGCAAGTCTTGCAGCTGTCTGTGTCCATATTTAAGTATGAACAAAGCTTGAACCTAACAGCACACAGGAGACAGTACACAATCCCTATGCTGTACCCAACCATCTACCAAACCTCCTCCCTGCTGTTTCTGTGCAGTGCCCTCACTATGCATGTAGGTGCACAGTTATGTAGTGAGCTAAACACACTTAAAGGACTCCAAAAAGCATAGACTAGCTGTCAAGCCCCCGTAGGGAAGTACAGAAGTGTGATTATTTCAGTAAACATATACACAAGCTATGTCTGAAATCAATCCCTATTTACTATACAGTACACAATATTTACTATCCATCATCTTACTTGAGTGTCTGAATTCTGAGTGTATAAATTTGTCCACTATAAAGTGCCCTCAAAACTCCATAATGGAACATAAAAGCAAGTCCAGGTTACCGAGTTCAGGTAAGATCTGTTGTTGGCTGTTATTAGCTGGTACCACTGTAGGGTGGTGTAAATGTATATAACATAAGGCAGCCATTAATGATTATTTACCTGTAAAATGTCAGCAAATAGTCAGAAATGCCAGTTATAATCTCTTAGATCCCATGTGGTGATGTCTGCAAATGTCTTGTTTTGTCTGATCAACAGTCCAAAATCCAAAGATGATTAGTTTACTATCATGTATGACACCATATATATTTTAGAAAGCAAATATTTGGCATTTTTCTTAAACAAAAATGACTGAAACAATTATTCGATTACTAAAATAGTAATCTTTGGGTTGTGTAAAGTTATCAGTTGGGCATTATGTAGACTCACCAACATACTCTACACTGAAATGTGGATATGTGACTATTCTGAATACTAGACACTGCTCACAGATTGGGGCATTAATCCACAATCAGTTTTATATATGAGCTTCCCCTGTGATGTCTCAATTTTAGCAAGGCCAGAGACATACAGCATTAGTGAAGTATCCATAAATTCACATAGGACTGAAGTGAATTCAGGTTTCTGTCCATTAAACAATCTGACAGTATGTAATGTAAAAGTCTGATCCACAGTTTACATTTTGTAGTGAAACATGTTAAGGAGAACTCTCACAGGGAGAGAACGCAGCACACCACTGCACATCATGCACACCTTTCTTCTCCTCTTATACACAATTCAAAAGCATGTACACACATGCATGAGCACTGAAGTCAAAGGGAACACAAACTGAGGTTCATACCCCCCGGCTCTCTACTGAGTATTTGTTGAGAAGGAGATTCCTCCACCATGATGTCAGTCCTTCACACATTACATCCAGTGGTACACCCACCCATACACACATATACATACACGCTCGCATTGACAACAAAGATGATTGGAGGGGAGCTGTTGGCAATGTCCAATCAGCTTACAGTTAACATGTGATGACAGTGGGGTCTATCTCTTCGATCTTCCTTCCTCTTGCCAACACCTTCTTCTTGCATGTCTCTCTTTATATCCTCCACCTGGCATGTTTCCCTCTCTATCACATGTCACATCTCTACCTCTTCCTGTCTCTCTCTGTCTCCTTCTGCTTATCTTTCTTCCTTCCTCCTCCGTCTCATCCTCTTGCTGCGGGGTGTTTTTTTTTTCTTTTTTCTTTGTCTGTTTTTTCAGTTTTCCATTTTGGTTTCAAGACGTTTTAGTGACAGTAAATACAAAGGTAGTTCATTAGCAAATAAATATTGGTTTTAGAAAGTATGACAATGTCATGTTTAACAACACATAATAATCATAATGCATTTCATGGATATATTGGTTGTCTTTAAAATATGGATCTTGTCATGTTAGTGTTATACTTTTAATTGTTTGGATATGATGCATTTTACATTACTTAAGCACTAATTACTGCTATAATTGTCAATGGAAAAGCTCTCAGGCTGCACATTTTTGATTGATTGATTCTTTTATTTGTCTTGTGCTTCTTCTTCTTCTTAACAGATTAGATAACAAAACCGTTCCAGCAAAACAAATCATCAAATAATGAATCAAAAGGTAATGAAACTGAGACTGTTGTTTTTCCTCTCTCTAATCTCTCTAACAGACCTGATTAGTTGTAGTGAGGTGCTTTAAGGTTGCTTAGGTGTTATGTGGACTGAGGGACCACGCAGGGAGGAGTAAATTCACCCCAGCAGCACAGAGGCAGACATTTACTGAGATTTAACGGTAGACTTTAGGGTCTTACATCACCGGAAACAGCCAGAATGCTCTTGACACTGAGTAGCAATTTCTTTCATTTTTTTCTTCAGATATCATCACTGAACACAACTCGTCTTCTTCTACTATCACCTCTGTTTCTTCATATTTTTTTCCCCCAAACCTCTTTAAAGCTTAAACCTATAATTACCTTACTAACTCTGCGTGACTGTGTCAGTTAAATGGGTGTCTCTGTGGTTAGGGAAAACCACATGTAGTGATATCCACTCTGGGAGAGTTCATTTATGTAAATGTAACCAACAGTACAGGATGCACCGCTGCACGTGCCTGCTGATAAACCCAGGCAAACACCTTTGATTTGCAAGCAGGTGGAGAGCCTAAAGATATGAGCGACAAAGAATCAAATAATCCAGTAACAGAAAAATGTTAAAACAAGGAAAGGAGGATGACAATCAAAATCGCATATTGCGAACGACGAGACACTCACAGGTTTCTCAGCATCTGTTTTTCCAATAAACAGAACATTCTGAGGTGCAGGTTGTGCAACACATCAAAATTCACACTGGCACCTCCCCACATAATTGTCTTTAGTGAGCTGTGTTTTAGTCTATAATTTCTGTGGTTGTGTTTTCAAAGCAAACACAGCTGCACAAAATCTGACAATTTTATTTCTGTCCTGCTTAATTGGTAAAATCACACCTAAGAAAATAACACTTGAACTTTCATTTCCATTTGGTTGGGTATTCCACTAAATTTAACATGTATTTATATTGTATTTCATGTGCTAGAATCCAGTTTTATACATGACCGGTAAGGGTCTCACAAATATTTAAGGAGATTTAATGAAAATATAGTCAATAGCACATTGAGCATATTTCTCTACACATCAAATGGATATTCCCTCTAAAGCTGCTTTTTTACAACTATTGGCAAAATAGCAACTGAATAAATAGACGCTATTGTATAGAGACAGAGCTGAATCAAATTGGATTATGGGTTGCCTTCAACGGCTAAAAAGAGTTCTAAAGGATTTGATCCAAAAACAAAAATCAAAACATTCAGTCTCAAGTGAGCAAATGGAAAAAGTCTGTGTGAAACTGGATGCAAGACAATTAAAAACAGTAATCATCTTAGGTCTTGGCGGAGAGAGTTTACAGGATCAACTCAACTCATGATAGGTGAGTATTAAACCTTGTTTAAAACTTGAATGTTTCCTGAATATTCTCAAGGTTCCTGGAAGACAAAAGATAGATGAAGAAAAAGAAAGAAAAAATAGTGAACAGAAGAAGACACGTACCAACATAAACTGTACTAAAGTGTACTTTTTCTCTGTTCTGCTGCGTAGGTGTGTGTACTCTTGTACTCCTATCTTTTTGAAATCAATTTGAGTTTTAGACCTTTGAGTTTTTGAACATTTTTGAGAACTGAAGATGTTTTGGCAAGTCCTTATGTCTTCAAAAGACTGCTTAAGTGTTTATATGTAAAGTTTTAAGTGTTCCATAAGGATTTTGATGCACCTAAATAAAATAATTCAAGTACATAGCTAGTGATTCTGAAAAGTATGGTCTGAAGAAAGCAACTGAAAAAAAAAATTCTGAACAGGACTTCTAAAGAGTCTACATACAACTAAGTAGACTGTAGAGAGCACCCTTTAAGAAGGCAAACTTTTACCAACACTGAACAATTCTCCAAATGACACAGCAGCAGCTTCGGGTAATAATTTATGTGTTTGTTTCCTGGCTTGATTTCTATCAAAGTATAGCAGCATGTGAGCGCAACACTGTTTTGCAGCAGACTTGGAAGTCCTGGTTGGCAGGTACTTCCCAAAGCACTTGAATGCAGCAAGAGTTATGGCTAAGAAAAAAAACAAAAACTGAATCTGTCCCCATATTTCAGACAATTTGTTTGTTACCTTTTCAGGAACTTTTGACCTCAGTAGATGGTTGACAGTAAAGGTTCACGTTGCACATGGGAAGATACCAGCAAGTCTTCCTATCTAAACAACAAAATATGTCACTTGCCTGTGCCCTCCAAAACATTTTGTCTAATCTGATGCCACTACACACACAACAACATCATTTACCTGTGCTTCCCGAAACATTAAAAATTACAATTTCACAAAGAAGCGTTTTCTGATCTGACGACGCTGCTATGGTTAAAGATCTGGTATAATGGCCTTTTTGACTAATTTTTATAAATACTATATTTTAAACATATCTGTAACATTTTATTCACCAAAAGTTGTTTAGATTTCTCTAAATCCATCTTTCTTTACAGCCCAGATTTCCCTCTGTCCTCCAGCAGCGTGTTTCGGAAACTATTTACATAAAATTGGCATTATTAATGAGCTCGTCATCCAGCTGAATGCAAACTTCGACAACAGAAGTTATGTATGCACTCAGCGTAGCGCTGGGCGGCGGTGGCCTCGTGCTAAAGCTTCCTGCATGTTTGATTTGACTGTTGGGTGTGATGTAGTAACAAGTTCAGCCTCAACACTGCTCACTCTCAAAATTTCAAATAGAATATAGTAATTTTCCAGCATAGGAGAGCCCCCAGCATCACCCTAATCCACCCAAAAGCTCATTTTTTTCCACGATACCAGCTCTTTAAGGTTTGGTGAAGCTGGGGACAAACCTGAAGACTAGCTGAAACCAACACAGACTGGACAAACCACAAATAAAGATTGTTTCCATTGACTGACACCGGTTTTTTAGTCTTTGACAGTCAGGAAGGAGCATAAACTTTATGACTGAATAATCACACAGACAACACACTCAACGACTGGTGACAAGTGGTCACAAGTGATGTCATTCAGTCAGTCGCAAATATCAAACAATATGACAACAAAATCTTTCTAGGTCATTTCACACTGCATTCAGCCCAGGGCTAAAATCATTCTCAGAATCTCCTAAGCCCCAGGCTAAGAGACCTGTTAGCCCCAGGCTAAGAGACCTGTTAGCCCCAGGCTAAGAAAGCTCTCATACTGGCACAATCGTAGCACATTCCAAAGTGGGCTAACCCCAACTTTAGCCTAGGGCTTGTTGGGCTCCAGAGCAGGGTTAGCCCCAAGTTTGTGGGGTTACCCTGAAATTCAACTAAAAAACAGACATTTAACCCAGAGCTAGTAGACGTACATTGTGAATCATATAGCCCTGGGCTTAGGTTAACCCTGGGTTAACAATGTGTGTGTGTGAAAAGGGGCTAAATTATCCCCGGGACAACTCTTAAGAGTTATATGATGGGGGCACTTTAGCCTTGTTGGAACTATTTTCAGGATCACTTATACTCATTCTGGCTTTTTGGTTGTAAAATTCATGGGCTTACCTTTGAAATTAGACTATAATGACTGTAATCAGAACAGTTGAAGAACAATAACCCTTTTCATTTTGGGCACAGGTTTTTGTCCTTGTCCACAAAAATGGGGGCGCCTGGTAGAAAAGGTTGAGGTTACGGAAAGATGGTGGTTTGGGTTGAAATTACTGTTAAGGTTAAAGGACCTTTGTCGCCATGGTTACAATAATAACCACTTGGTTAAGTTTACGGAACGATTGAGGTCATGCTTAAAAAAGAAACCAACATTGACTGCGTCCTTTTGTTGACCCATCAATGCACCCTAAACTCCTCCCTCTGCTGACTTTGTGTCTCTATAACTTCACCCGACTCCCTCCTTTGCTCCTGTACAATAACTCCTATAGCCGCTAGAGGGCTTTGGCACTTGAACATATGTCAATATGGGCATTTGCTGAAACATCACTGTACTGTATTTGATAAAACTCCCAGACAAGACTCAAACTGAGGATATTGCAGTTACATGGATGTCAACAAAGAAAACAAATGGGTGTAAACAACCTCTTTACAACTTTGTTGGCAGAGGAAAAATGCAACTAGCACTTATGAGCACACTATAACAAAAAACAATAGAAATACTGTCAGTAAATATGTCAGTGAGTAAGTGAGTGAGCGAGTGAGTCGGCATTGATGATACAGTGGGAATGATTGGGCCATTTCAAATCTGCTCTCTGTGGAAAAGTAAACAGTATTTTCCAGTCTTTATGCAAATCTACAAAGTGCACAAAATGCATAATTTTGTGCCTCCCTGCACCTTGTTACTTTGAAATGCTAATGATGGCTCAGACTCGATGAGTGTGTGTGTGAGTATGTGTGTGTGTGTGTGTGTGTGTGTGAGTATGTGTGGTCTGGATTGTATAGCCTTGCTGTTGATTTAATGACATCTTCAGCTCTCATTTGTCCCATTTGCTCTCATTTGTCACATACACACATTCGCACACACGTGCACACACACACGCGCACACACACGCGCGCGCACACACACACACACACACAGAATCCCAAATCTCCCCATCTTTCTCTCTTCTCTCTCTCTCTTTCACACACACACACACACACACACAGCCTTGCACTGCTCCATATCTATCTTGATGTACTAGGAAGGTGAGTGCCCTACTAGCCATTACTCTTCATATATCAAGTCATAGACTCCGCCGCCTCCCTGCCTATTACACCTACACATCTCACACACACCCACACTGCTTTTATTTCTGCAGTTACTTAGGAAAAGGTCGTGACCTATGTGGGATTCATTAATCATGTGGCACAAACTGCTCTGATTGGTGCGTTCACATTTAGCAAGGGGCGGTGACTGACCTTTTTGAAGCAATGGGGCACTGACAGGGAGCCAGTTATTAAGGCCTGCAAGGTAAAGTGGTGATTAGGGCGGTCGCGGTGAAGGAATTTCCCCTGTGGTGACTTAGGGTGGCTCAACAGCGTGGTATGCGGTCATATGCAGTATTAGCGCCTTTTTTTGGGGTAGGTGAAAAATCGAGGTATGTCAGTCTGATTATGTGTCAGCCCGAATGGAGCAGAACTACCTGACGAACATGGAAAAAACTTTAAATCATGTTGTGGCAGGAAACGATGTTGGCCTACACTTGAGTCCCCTTTAACATGGGATTAATGAATGAAGTATGGCTGGACGTGCCTTTACATTGTATGATTGGTGGAAAACTACTTTTCCTAGCAGGTCAAATGGCAGACTGCTCAGCCACCCAGTGATTCGGGAGAGTTTAAACATATAACTGGGACAAAATATTCATATACACGTTTTTAACTACTGAGCACCAGCACCGACGCCCCAAAGGCTCACCCCAAGCCACGCTCTGTTACGAGGGCTGGGCGCCAGTTTAGTTTGTTAGCCTGGATGCTAGCTGCAGGAGGCTCCAACAGAGGATTCTGCGCACAGCGGGTGGGATCCTCCAGAGCCTGAGGAGACACCGGACCAGAGGGAGAGCCATCGGGGGAGCCACCTGAGTCAGACCAGACGGGGTGAGCCATCGAACATTCAGTATACACGCATTCGGTTGGCGGTTGGCTTGTCTATAGCGCAGTATTGCAATATTGCAGTTATTGTGACAGCCCTAGTGGTGATAAGCCATTGTCACTGCATTTATCTCATTCTTCAGTGAAACTGTACAAAGAAAGATATAACTGAGTAGAGTGCAGCTTCAGGTAGTGTGATTTTTATTTGTTTTGCTTTTGTTTTGAAGCATTAGTTCTCTCTTGTTCACTTTTCTATCACTGTGACTTTCATTCTCTCCTCTCTGTTTAAAGAATAATTTCTCTATATCAACATTTACACTTTTGGTTTCAAGTCTATTCAAGGCTGTGTGTGGGTGTGTGTATATGTGTGTCTTAGGGATCTCTCTTGGCAGCCGGATGAAGGGAGAGCGCTACAGGAGATGACAGTGAATAGTAAAACAGGGGTGGGGGGTAGGGGGATAGATGTAGCAGTTGGGAAAACATGGTAGTTTATCTACAGAATGTGTGTCCTTTGGGGAAGAAAATACGAAGAATGCCAAAATGAAATTTGATTGCCAAGTTATCTCCAGGAAAAGCAATGAAAAAGCACTTATGTAATGAGCCTAAATGTGGACACAAAACAATGAGAAGTGCCACATTATGCATCTGGGAGCTAATTTATAAACACTGCATATGCACAAAAAAGAGAATTTCAAAGATGTATGTGCTACTTCCTATGCAGAAGTTGGGATTTAAACAAACTTGACAGGAGAATGTGTGCAATAGATCCCGGTCACACAAACAAGTGAAGTAGTGAAATAAAACCAAACGTCCTAATGAGTCTGCTGACACAGTTCACAACTCTATATCAAATGATTCTAATAATTATAAACGCTGTCAGAATAGACACCCACGCCCACTCAGTGTTTGTTTCCTTTTGTTTCAGAAACTAGATATGAAATGACAAGCGGCTAATGAAGCGTGTTGCGCTTTTAATATGGTCTTTTTTATCTCTGTGTTTAAAGTTCACATCAGACCTCAATATTATCAAAACCAACAAAGACTAGACACCTCACACAAAATTATTATTTCCACCAACATGCACAGATTTATTTTTAAATCTTGACAGCTACAATCGAAAGGAGCGCATGTTGAATGAATGAGTAAGTAAAGATGACAATACACCGGACCACAAGTAGACTATGATTAGAGTTGCGTTGCTAGGCAACACCCAAAGTGCCAAAAAGACCCAAACTCTCACCAGCTCCTGTAAACAGACATCCTTCAGAAACAGTTGGTCTTGGTAATATATATATATATATATATATGCTGTAATTTGCACAGGAAAGGAAAACGTGTAAAAAATGTCAGGTTCAGATGAGATGGTGCAAACACAGATGAGGCAACAAGGACTGTGAATTGTGCAGAGAGAGTTAACAGTTGAGGGTGTGAACTTAACAAAAGTGAGGTGAATTTGATTATAAAATAATTCTCGCTGATGTCACAGTGCACTGTTTTACCAGTTGTTTGCTTTTTTTGTTGACATTTTTAGATTATTTTGATGTTGACATGTCGTATTCCAGTGGTAACAATCAAACATGTTTAAAATAATTTTTATAAAAATGATGGTCCTCTTGGGGTTTGTTCCGGTATTAATCTGCATTTCTCATTGTTCTCCAGGTGATCTTTATAATGACCTGGAATACCTGAGGGCCCACGTTGTTTCCAGGTTATTTAAATCCGGCTGCAGCAGGCATTCATCTCTCTCTCTCTCTCTCTGCCACGCTGCTGCTGAGGGAGCTCTCTCTGCTCTCCCCTCCAGTTACCCACTTTGGTTTGGTTAAGTTATGTTGCTTTACTTATTTATTTTGCTTTCATGCACCTGACAACACCTACACACACACACACACACTCGCTATTCATACATCACGCACCTCACGCACTGATCTCCACATCTCATACCTTTTATAGATTTAATTGCACCTTTAATCTGATTTAATGTGGTCTAATTTGGTTATTTTGCCGAAGTTTCTTTGTTTAAATATTTGCCATCATGTGGTCTCCTTTTCTGTTGTGACTTCCTGAGATGGGTCATGACACTGCATTCATGCCCACAATCATAACTATAAATTTCTATGCTATAACTATAATGTTCCCGCCTTAAACCAGACCAAAGACCAAATATGTATGGAATCTGCATTTAAACATATTCTGATTTAAAAATGAATCGACCACAAATATTTATTTAATAATATTTTGAAATAATACCATCAATAATACCCCTATTACTCCTCCAGCCACCTATTTTTATAGCTACCAAGATAATATTACTATTAATTATCATGATTACTAATATTGTAACAGTATTATTGTTCTTAAGATAATTAAAGCTGTCTACAGAACCGTGTGTGTGTGTGTGTGTGTGTGTGTGTGTGTGTGTGCGTGCGCGTGCGAGGTGCCACATGTGTCTGAGTCCCTAGAGAGCTGACTGAGAGACAGAGAGGGATTGGGTAGCAGCGTGTAATGACTTTAGGGGCCGAGGGGTGGGCTGGATCAGGTGGCACATTAGGTGGGTGGGCCACTACTCTGCTGTGAGCACACACTCACAGACACACACACACACACACACACACACACACACACAAGCAGTATTCACAGATATACAATATACAGTCATTAATACCAACCATTTCAGACAGGAAGACACACATGCAAGTCATTCAAGCACACAGAGTCTGTTCAGTTAATCTTATTTGTTAATTGCATAACAAAAATGTGGCTTCCTCCCTGACCTTCTCCTGACTCACTCCTGATTTGACCTGGTAATAACCCCAGACAGTTAGCGCACTGTACGTGTGTGGGAGCGTGTGTGTGCACCCACACGTATCTTCAGCTGTTCAGATCATTCAACCATCCCAGCTGCTGGACTGAACTGACTTGTCAACAGTATCTTTACAGGGTATTTTGTCACATGCTGCCATTGCATTTTATTTCCCCCGTTAATTAAATGAATTAACTCATTTAAAAAAAACAAAAAAAACAATGTAATGCAGCTTTTTCTGACCAAAAAAGTACAAAACATGTTGAAGGCCATTATTTTCTCATCACCCACAGTAAATACTCGCCTGAACTTGAAGCTGTTTTTCTTTGGATCTTGTTCTTTTTTTTGTGTTCTTAATACTCTCCTCTGCAGCAAAAGGACAAAAACATCACAACTTTATTTTGGTTCCTGATCACTAAAAAGAGATTCAACTGACAACCTAATTTTAGAAGATGAAATGAAACAGCTGGTTTTGGAAATAAAACAGAAAATGTATATTAAGAAGTGTGTAAATACACCACTTGTTATTTATAATTAATAAGAAGTGTAAAAATTACTGCTCCAGGGAGTCATACATAATTCTGTTACTTTTGAAGTGAGTATTTAAACTCACTATTCTGTCTGGTTTATCTTATCATTTCCCTTCACACACACACACACACACACACACACAAGGAGTCGCTCAGTGGCTGAAGATGGGAGAGAGAGCTATCACTAACAAGACAAATATTCATCAAATCCCACCAGACAGTGCATAATTCATCACATAGGGATTTGAATTATATATATCGATCATCAAATATTTACAGTATTTGCGTTTTTCAGGAACAGGGGGGTGGATGTAGTCTTTTTCTACATCGGCTCAGTGCGACAGAGGGGGGGAAAGAGAGAAAGTTAAATGAGATTTCGGTTTCACAGAGATAAAGTACAAGACGATGAAAAAAAGGAGATCAAGTTTGATGTTCTTTTTCAATTACATTCTCGCATGTTGTTTTATATTCCTCGTGGACTGATTTTTTTAAGTAGGAGAAAGATATGCACATGGCAACACGCAAACGCATCTTGCTACAACGGTTCATCTGGTCCAATTTTTGAGACTTTTTAACATTAACACTGATAAATCTCTTCACTTCCTGTACAATCGCCTACTTTTGTCTGATTAGTATCAGTTGATATAAATGAAATGTTGTAGTCTGCTTTTACTGTCTGCGATGTATAACTTTATGATGTTCAAAGCTTTAAACTACAAAGCAAACCATTGGCATATTAAAATAGGCAAAAAAAGAGGATGAGGGAGTTACAGAATAATCATTGTAAGCTGTTATATACAGACAGAGGCACATATGCACACACTCGTCATCCGAGCCCACGTCACACCAGACAAACAGATCTGCTTGATTTCCAGACAAGATGTAATGAAGAAGTAATGGGAATACATTACAATATATGGCAATCTTAAAATAAACACTAACTTTCTGAAGAATTACGATATACTGTAAAATAAGGTGTTCACGGTATTTTGTCCATCTGTGTTGAAATTGCTCCAATGAATAGTGGATTTGTTTCTCTCAAAATAGTTGGATTTGGTGATGCTAAGAAGCAGATTAACTCCATGTGAGGGTGTATGTGTGGGTCTGACTTATCCTACTTTCGGGGACGCATTTCAGACCAGTTAATTGGGGACAGCTTGTCTAATTGAGGACAAAAGCCGCATCCCCAGTTGGGAAAAAGCTGATTTTTGGGTCATTGGTTAAGAGGTTAGGGTTAGGCTAAGATTAGGGTTAGGTGAGCGGTTGTGGTTATGGTTAAGATAAGTCTTCAGGAAATTAATGTAAGTCTATGTAATGTCCCCAAAACTGACCTAAGTAAACGTGTATGTGTTGGTGTGAGTGTGTGTCAGTGTGTGTGTGTGTGTGTGTGTGTGCACGCATAGGTTATAATTCTTTTTAAAGGAGATTAAACCTTTATTTTGGCAAACATCTTAGTCAGAAACGATCCTTCTTACACACACACACACACACACACACACACACACACACACACATACACATCAACACACTCATGCACTATAGAGGAGTGTGATCGGGAAGTGGGCCAGATGAGAGGGATGGTAGGAAGCCTCCTACTGGGGAGAGGAGAGAGAAAATGAGAGAGAGAGAGAGAGAGAGACATTGAACATAGATAAGCAGATACGGAGGCAAGGAGGACAGATGTATAAGGCCACGGTGGGTCAGATAACGCCTCACTGATGGAGACAGGGAGAGAGAAATCTGACCCTCTGCTCTTTCTTTCCTCCTCCTCCTCTCTCTCTGTTCCCCTGTACGTGTCTAGCTCTCTCTCTCATGGAGCCACTGAGTCTTTCAGTCATGCATGCAGCTGTCAGTGACTCTCCCTGTCTGTCTACGGCGGAAAAACATAACTCCTCAATCAAAAACAAAACATAAAACACTGTATATTACAGGGTGCAATGGTACAGCAGCCAGACAAAAAATATTTGCTCAGTTTCTTGTTATAATGAGAAACAACAACAATGTAGTTTCATGTTCTAATAACATACTTTTCTTGTTATTAGATACTAAATTATTTATAGGAAACGTTTTTGTAATAGAGACTTTACGAAGACTTTATCGCAAAACTTTCTCAAAACGAATTTTTCTCATTATAACAAGAAACTGGGCTTTTTTGTTTTGTTTTTACATGCACACGAGTATGCAAACATGCAAACATTAGCATAAGGGGAAAAACAAATGTCAATACGTCACTAATACACCGTTGTTATTACATAAGACTAACCTGCATTATCTCAAATATAAAATAAACAGGTGCAGAGTGTTTTTAATGAACCAACCAGTAGAGCACTTTAAGATTTTCAAATTCAGCACGCTCAGTCAAGGCTCACTCTGTTTTCAAGTTTTACACAGTCAAGTAGCTTTCTGTAGCCCTGAAGGTCCATCCTTCGGTGGTGAAAGCGACTGCTGGATGTGGTGGATAATTCCTGTATGAGTGCAGCTTTATGCATGGCAGGCACATAGACTGACTCATGCACGCATGTAAGAACATTGTTATTATTAACGGGACTCAAACCCTGAAGGCCAGGGCTGCAGATCTGTGATACACAGAGTGTGTCTTTCAATTTTTCTTGGAAGCATTTCACTAGACAGGGAACTTGATAAGAGTCACGACTAATGCAAGAACTTGATAAGAGTTTGTAATAAAGGAACTTGATAAGTAATAAAGAACAAAAAATGAATTTGATAGGCGTCACAATTTAAAATGAACTAGATAAGGCGCATTAATGAATGATAAAGGAGAAGAGGGATGAAGTTGTGATACAGGAACGCTGTTGCATTTACTTGGAAACAGGGCATCTGTTATATGAGAGTGAACATCAAAACAATCTAAAACATCTGGTAATTTAACATTGATTTGTTTATTGGCAAATGTATGTATGTAGCTTGTGGAAAATCAAGAAAATGCCTGAATCTCTGTTTTTCCACTGGTAAAGTTGGCAATTCTTCTCATCCACCAATAACACCAATAAAGTCATTTAAATTAAGGCCAAATAAACAAGGGTTTTTTTCTCTGTCGTTTCATTAAAGGCAGACTACAATACAAATTGCACTTGTGGGCTTTTGGAGCTTGTAGTCAGCTTTACTATAAAAAAAAAAAAAATTAAAAACAAACCAATTTATGTTTTGCAATGAGCTAAACGGATCCAGATGTTAACATTGTACGGCCATAAAAGCTACTTGGAGGGTCACTCAGAGGCTGCATATATCAGAGAAAAAGTCTTAATTGACTGAAAAACATGCAGCATTAACTGATAAAAAGGCTACATTTAACAATAACTACAACAGAGGTTAGCGTAGATGGAGTTTATCTGTTGAACCATTTCACACAAAGGAATGCACACTGAGGTTTAGGACCTCGTTCATTCTCCATTGCCTCAGTAATGGTCAAAAATGTGCTAATGAGAAAATGTTCTTTTCCTCTGTGGGAAGCCAAGCATTGGTTCATCTGGAATGGAATGTAAATTACACCCTAATATACTGTATTTCAGTCGTGGGATAATGTGCAGACATTATATAGAGAACACATTGGAGGAACATTTCGTGGTGAGAGAGTAGGATGGGTGGGGAGGGAAACATACATGTGAGGAGTATAAAGTGTATAAAAAGGAAAAAGAATGAGAAGGGAAGGAGCAGGCTGTGCTGTCAGATGGAGAAGGCAGATGGTTGGAGGATGCGTTTCCAATCAGCCTGGTGATAGGGTCCCTAAACGCTAAATCCAAAGAAATCCTTACAATCAAAACACACACTAGCTTCGGGCCAGCCTAAACTTTACAGTACACCCCCCCCCCCCTCTCACCAGCAACCGTCCCTTTAATTCCCACTTACAGCTCTTCAGCACAATGGGCTTCCTTTCTACTCATTTATTTTAGGACACTGGGTAAGAGCACAACTTTGAATTACTGACAGTAATTTTAGATTGAGGTTTGAATGTTTTGTTTTTGTTCATATAATCTAAACTTTCTCAGCGTTTTTTCTGCTTGTATATGTTATCAAGTTATTTTTAAGATATTTAAAGATTCCCTCCAGACCTGAAATTGCTTCGGATAATAATTCAAGTCTAATGTTTTTTCAACAAAATAATTAAATTACCTCATCAAATGCAAAAATCTATAATCTATGTAAATGCAAATATTTTTTTGTTTCAAAAGTTTAACTGCTGGTCGCGAGATGTCTCCTACTTCCATTCTCAGTGTATGTGCAGTCGAGGCTTCAAGTTTCCACATCACACTTGTGTAAGTTGCATACTGGACCTGGATTGGTTTCCAAACCAGTTGTGATGTCACAAACCATGCTTGTAGGTATCAGATTTAAAGTGAGCCCAGACGCCTTCCCCCCTTCAACAGATAAATGTGAAAACAGCCTTATAGTGTCAAACTTTTTGAGTGGAGTGGGACTTTGATTAGTTTAATTGATTAGAATGTTTATGTATTTTCTCAACCAGCCTCTAATGAGATATGTGATCTTACATAAACAGACGACTTTCTGCCAAAGTTAGAACAGTTTTTGTTGTTTGATTTATTATTTTTCAGTTGTTTTTAACTTTGACTGTTGCTTATTTAGTCATGACTAGTTATTATGATTGAAACATTCTTAAGATTTTAAGCCATGTTTTCAGGGGCTTTGTGTTAAGTCTGTTACACCACACTCATAAGTGTTACTGGGTGTGGTCACAAGTACACCTGTAACCCATCCAACAGTGATGTCACGGTGTACTGACACACCCTGGAGTACACTTCTGCATCACTGCAGCAAGGTGAGAAGATAAACCACTGGAGGTCAGCATAAACAACATTTTTTAGCTGCAGTTAAGTTGCCCTTTAGACATAGGGGGCTATTTACTAAGTTTTCTGCAAATTACCACCAGAGACACCACTTTTTTTCAGTTTAGCATGGCATAATCTACATATGTAAATGAGCCCGGCCGCAGCTCATCTGATTTGCATAAAGTGCTGCTAAATAAGATCAGACTTAAAATACTGGTTGAAGAGAGGACACAGTTAGAACTTTATGTGAGGGAATATTAGTCAAATGGCTTCAGCTCAAAAAAAGATCAGTTATTAAGTTAAAATGTTTAAAAAAAAACCAATGTGGGAGATTTTTGGTAAAACTTATAAACATCTTTCTCTAGACTGTTGCTGTGAAAAAAAATATCTTACAGGCAGACGTAAGTATTTAATTAATTACTTCACTTATATCACATTAAACTAGACCTGCTGTGAGCCATTAAATGTCAGAAAAAAATGCATATTCAAGTAGTGTTGCCAATAAATAGCCATTACATCATTACCAGAGAAGTTTATTTCTCAACTGCAAAATGTCAGAACATATCTTGGTTACAATTCTTTAATAGCCAAATTTAACCTCATTAATTCTGCAGGGGCGCCAGTGTCTGCTAGTTGGCCAACTCTCCCTCTCTTGCCTCACTATATCACACTCATTTTGTAAAACATGGACACATATGGTATTACCATACTCAGGAAGACTTTATGTTTACAAAAATAGCCTCCATTTAAATGTATTCATAAAGTAGTTCACACCAGAGATGCCTAAACATGCCATATCAAAAATCATTTTCTTCTTCGGTTTACTGACTTCAAAGACTTTCTGCTTTGTTTCTGTATCACCGCAAGTGTTTCTGACACTTTCACAAAAACCTTTGGGAAGTTTCCTTTCTGGTAAGACCTTGTTTATGCATATAATCCCTGTGGTTCAGCCTTTTTAATTTGGGTGTGTCATTTTAGGCATTTTTACTCAAAATAAAAATCAGTGCATGTGAGTTTCTGCTGGGTGGGGTATAAGGGTTTGTCGATGTCATCACTAGGCTGCAGCTGCTTGTTGACATCATTACTATCGGACAGCTGAGAGCAGCTGCGAGGCCCCAGAGAGAGAGAGAGAGATGGGGGAGTTTAGGTCATCGAACCAAACCTCTACCGAAAGTCTCTCCACCTTTCTCTATCTCTTGTTTTTCTTTCTCTTTTTGCCTCTGTGTGTCTCTGCAACAACCTCAAACTTCCCCGAACAAACAGACTGAAAGACTGAAACATAAACTTTGAGGAGTTCAACCTCGGGGCCTCACATACATGCTGCCAAAAATACAGCGTGGGGAGTCGATTGTTGCCATAATTGTGGTTCAGTCGGTCTGAGGTGAACTCAACCAACAAGGATTACGGCTTATTTCTTTTCTTTCTCTCTCTCACACACACTGTATATAACGTGTATTATATTTTCTTTATATGGACAGAGATTGTGGCCAGACACAGTGACCGAAGTAGAATAAGAGGTCTTGTGTGTGTGTGTGTGTCTGTGTGCGCCTGTGTGTGTGAATAGTCTGGCCAAAACCACAAAGCCATGGGAAGGTGTTATCTGCAGACGGACACATGCAGATACACACACACCTTCCTCCATCTGTCTACTTAGCAGGTCAATCATAACCTCATTCACACAGAGAGAAGGCGAGAGACAGATTTTGCCTCCTGCTGGGACCAAAAAACACATTCACATCTTCACCATGTGAACTGAACTGGTCTGAACCAGATTATACTAGACTGAAATGGGATTATATAGAACTGAACTGGCTCATGCGGGTTTAAAACTGATTATGCTGCATTACTGCGTTATATTGGACAAATCAGGACTATATTGAGTGAGTAGGGATAGAAGGCGGTGAATTAAAGAAGGCTGAATCAGATTACGTTGAATTTAACCCAATTTTATAGCACAGGGCAGAATTTCAGTGGAATTATGGTAATCAAATTCTAATAGGTTGAACTGGATTAGTTCAATTGAGGCATAGAGAAACGTTGTGAAATCTTTGGTCGTCAATCCTAAATGGTTCCCAGATTACACTGTGAGACACGTCCACAATGTGACCAACCAAACAGAAAACAACATGAAATGACTCATTAATACACTGACAAGCGTGACATTTTTCCTCCTATTTTTGAATAAAGCTCGGTGAAAAAAAACAAAACAAAATAAAAACCCTCGTTCTCTTTAATACATCCACAGCACAGACAAACCAAAAGCATGGATCGACATGCATTGCTGCGTTTTCAAAACATATGAGCGGCACAGATGGATGACGCGACCAGATGACGTGCCGCCACCTTCATATACTTTTTTTCTATTTACATCGCAGCGCTTCGATTCACCACACATTCATCTGACACGCCTCAAAATTGATATCGTACACTCTGACACAGATTGCGAGCGAGATTTCGTTTGAGCCGTCTCGCGCAGCATGAAATCGTTGCTGTCACACGGTCTAAAAGCGCCTTCAGTCTGGTCAGCTGCAGTGAGGAAGTGAAATGAGGTGAAATAAAACGAAGTGTCATCAACTCGTATGCAGTGCAGGGTTTCTTGAATTTTGTTTAGTCTGGGCTAATGCTGAAGTGATCAGTCGATTAATTGATCGCTGGAGTTTCAAGAAAGTAATCGTCAGCTATTTTGTTGATCAATTATGCCAGTTTTTGTTGTCCTCCTCACTGTAGTGCTCTAGCAAGACGCTGTATCCTGAGTGCTTTTCAGTCTCTGACCTTTTGAAAAGTAAAAACTTCCTCACAGGGATTGACAGAGTAGCTTATTATCATTATTTGACATTAAATTGGTTCAGTTCATTATGTTTCACTGTGCTCTTTCTGGGACTGCGCTGTGAAATACCTCATTCAGATGGCAGGTCAAACAGAGGAGGCTAAGGAGACACACACACACACACACACACACACACACATACACAGAGGCAGCTCAGATACCACATAGAGGGAAGCCGCAGCCCAGCAAGCACAAACCAGACTGGCTCCAAATGTTACACACACACACACACTCACACACACACACAGATGTCTGTAGACCACCAGGCTGCCCCACCTGTCCATTTGCGGACCACCAGCAGCTTATGAATCAGTGTCTGTTGGTGTGTGTCGAAGCAAAAGAAGACACCAAGGACAACCAATCAAAACAAAAACAATTTTTATCTGCGTGTGCGTGTGTGTGTGTTTGTGTGTCGTTCTGCCTCATGAGCCACACGCCAGTCATAAGATTCAATTATGAAAAACAAGAGATCTTTATTCACGACTGACAACAGCAACACACACAAACATCTGCAGGGTTCAGAGCCATCTGTTGTTACAGACTGCTCAATCAGCCCGGTGTGTGCTGAATGTGTCTGAATGCAACATATCATGCCAGTTAGACATGAACCATTGTCTTCTGAATGTGTGTAGGTGTGTGAGAGTGGTGGTTTCTGAGAGTATGTACAGCTTGTGGCTGGGAATGTCCGCGAATAGGAATGTCAGTCAGCTTTATGCGTAACTATACTTACACAACCAAAATAATTACTGTCTCCACGATATGGGGGAAAAAACATGAAAATATGTAGAGTGAGGGAAACATTAACCCATATGTTGTCTAAAAAAATACATAACAGTGACTTCTATCATATATCTCCAACCTCATTACTCTGTATACTCCATCATGTCCTTTACGTTCTCTCGACGCTGGTTTTTGACTCCTCAGAATTGATTCAGCTACTTTAGCTTACCGCTACCAGAGCGCCACTTCTCTTTGCTTCCTTATGGAGAGACTGGTGATGGTCAGATGGATGCCAATTATAGGTTACAACGAAAAAGAAATGCAAGAAAACTAACCACTTCTTTCTTCTTCAGTTACAGATATGGTGATGTATCATAGATTATTTCTTTGTGATATATCGTGTATCACAGAATCATCTTTGTTGCAATATATCGTTGTCATGGGAAGAATATCGTGATAGTATCGTATCGTGAGTTCATCTGTGATTCCCACCCCTATTGTGGAAGTTGTCGCACTTGGCTAGAGAAGGTAAAAAAAAAATTCTGACACAGTCTTTTTGTTGGGACGTCGTGAGGAGTCCCAGATGCTGCATCGCTAAAGCCTACATCTGTCGGGTCAGGCTGATATCATGTAGTCTGAACCTGGCACTGATAACTCTGATGTCATTCCAGATCCAGCCACTCCCTCCTGGCTTGCAGTAACCCCTGTTTTCCTGCCAGTCCCAACACCTGTCTGCCCTTCCTACTTGCACACCTGCTTCCCATCCCCTCATTACTGCCCCAGCATATGTATCAGCCCCTCTCCCTCAGCCCTTTGCCAGATCGTTTTATGTACTGCCTGCTCTTGGCGTTCCAGCATTCGCTCCTGTTGTCTGCCAGCCTGTCACCGACCCCTTTCTGTTTCTGTTCCTGTCTGCCTGCCCCTTGCCTGTTTTGTTTGCCCTCACTGACTGATTGCCTGTTGCTGACCTTTGCCTGCTTACCGAGTAAAGAACTTTTGCCTTTTACTTCTGCCACACTGAATCTTGCGTCCTCATCCCTGCGTTCAGAGACATTACAGGAGCAACACGTTTCTATACTCAACAACAAGAGCTCAACACAACACACTTACAACAAATCAATACATATATGAATGTGTCTCTTGACACTCATTCATTACCATTTTGATATGACACAATAGCAAATTTAGCCTAAATTAGGGCTAAATCAGAAACTTTATCAACACAAAAAAAACACAGCAGCCGGTGAGATGAGATGGCAAGTGACATATTTTCTATAAGCCAAGATTATATAATAACTTCTGCTGTAGAGTAAATCTTCACTGCTGGAGGCACAACATCATCACATTGTACCACAGTTTGCTGAGACACCGTTCACAATTTTAAGCAGAGTGTCTGATATGATGGATGTGACCCAGATTGTTCACTTACACACAATAGAATTAATACTGCAACTAATGATCATCACTGATTAATCAGTGAGTTATGTTTTCGGTTAATTGGTTAACCATTTGGGCTATAAAATACTGAGAAATGCTCATCAAAATTCCAAAGCAATGTTTTCAAATGCATTGTTTTTGTCCAATTAACAGTCCTAAACCTAAAAATATTCAATGTACATTGATATAAAACAGAAATTCTCTCATTTCTGAAGCTGGAACCAGCAAATGTTTGGCTTCAAAATTAACTAACATATCATTCCAGCAATAAATAGAATTAATCAATACCACACGAGATAAATCCTGGTTGCAGGCGGCAGTCGCCAAGTTGCCATTTTTGTGGTGATGCCCACTTGTAAACCCAATTAACACTGTCATTAATGTAAAAAGAAATATGAATCTCACCAAGAAATATGTTCAAGAGATCAAGTAAAAACAGTTATACATTGAAAACACAGTCATCATATCCCATTTAAATACAGGTTATAATCTACTAAACTTCACTTTTCAGCAAAATTAAGTCCAGTTTTTACAGACAGTTCTCTACTGTGCTGTCTTTCTTTGAGCTGTACTGTTATTATCAGCTGCTCTACAAAGAAACTGACACTTTGGAAAAAAAAAAACGGAAAACAAAAGTCACAAGCCTCTGCTCCGTGAAATCAATTTAAGTTTCATAAGTCACCATTAAATCCTCATGTTTCGATCACATTCTGACTTCCACATTCACACAGACTACCTTCATCTGTTGGATCGTGATCAACCCAAACATCTCTGCTTTCACTGTCAGTGTAAATGTGTTCGGTTATAATCTGGCATCGGTGCTTGAGAGCGCAACACATGAATCAGCCGCCAGATTCATCTATAGAAATACCTTCACTTGAATTAGTTTAAATGTATGTGTAAATATGGGGTGCCATGCTATGTAATCTACTATTTAATCAGCCTGGTTTGAATCTGACAGGGAACCATTTTTCATTTCCCATTTCTCTCCAAAAATGTCTGATTTGTATGTTTTGTTGTACTTAGATATTAAACAGGTATTAGTAGGTGTAGTAGTTGTTGGTATTACCTTGGGTTTCGGTGTCAGTGTCTTCTAGTATGCTCTAAATCTAATTCTGTACTCAGCTGCTTTTCAATCCTGATAAGAACACAAATCCGGGGAGAACACTTTGAACTTCTACCTTTTAGCCCAGGAACAAACTGGAAAATATTAAATATCAGCACTATACTATTAGCAATTGTCAACAAAACAGTAATGTTGGCCTTAAAAAGCCCTCGTCAGCTGAGAGCTACTGTGTTTATTTGTTTGCATATGTGTGTGTCTATATGCATGCACCGAGGGACATGAGTGACTTATCTGGGACAGGGACATCACAGAGAACAACTGCGGTAGAAATTCAATTTTCTGGCGGCGATAGAAGAGAGAGAGAGAGCGTGACTGAATAGGTGTGACTGCAGAGGTTTTCCTTTAACACAGCCAAGATCATAGAATACACAGTAGAAGCGGCTGCTAGGAAAAGCCTTCCTGCTGACATTGTTTTATGTCTTTAAAGGCGTGTGAGAATGTGTGTATGTGTGTGTGTGTGTGTGTGTGTGTGTGTGTGTGTGTGTGTGTAAAAGCTGCAGCAGCTGAATTCAGCAGATATAAAGGAGCACTGTAGTGTCACTCAAAACCAGAGGGAGAGAAAAGAGAGAGAAACAGTGCACAGAACAAAGAAGAAATAAAACAAGGAGGCAGCAGCAGCAGAATTGCAGAGTGGACATTAGTCAGTGGAGGACAATTTCTACTTTTATGTTTACAATTTTATGACTTATATGATATATTTTAATTTGCCCTCTCCTGCCAGTCATCCTTATTAGTGCACCTCAATTCATGCATCATTGCCCTGACTCATAAAAGGAATGAAAACTGCTGCTGGACCGTTCTCTGCGGGGTGACATTTTCAAGCATCTTGCACTTCTGACCGCACCCCAAGCGGTGAGGTCACAGCAGGCTTTTGTCGATCAGCTGTCAAAGGCAAAACACCTGTTGAAGCATCACTGATTGGGATGCAGCCACAAGTGCAACACGCAGTTTGAAGGCGATGCGAGGCTGGAGCCAATGTGCGCTGGACACATGCGCTCCGCATTTACAGTGGAGCCAATTTAGAGTTTCCAGTCAGGGTGGGTCACTGGCTAGTTGCTGGGAATTTTTGTGTGAGTGGTAGTAAGGCATTCAAACCTGTTGGCCACTTTGGGTGGAAAGAATATGTTCCATACATACTTTAAATTCTGCTGTGGAGGTGCATCATAATTTAAATTTAGACCACCACAGCAAAACATCCTGTATTTAAAATAAAATAAAAAAAATATATATATATAAGCCTCGACAAAGCAGTGTAGCTTCCTGTGAGTGTGAGCCACTCAAACTTCCCAGCTTCACAGAGATAAAACCGCAGAGAAAGTAGCACGAATCTAAGATTGCTACTATTGTTAAACTATCCAAAATATTGTCTTTTTTATGCTAGTACGCTCTACTACGCTTTATACTGAGAATATGTTTGGAAAAGGCAGAAAAATGCAATTTTCAGCCAAGTTCGTGTGGGCAAAAACCGTTTTCACAAACATTTCACGTTTTTACAGGAGATTGCAGCATCAATTGGGTTACAGTTTCAGGGCAAAAGAGTGCATTACAGCCAAATAAGCAAACATCTCGTTTCGGGTATATTTTGTAAAAGTTATGTTTTTGTATGGTAACACAGTTGAAACAGAGGTGATTTTGGTAAGAAACTATGACATCTGATGATCTATGAATCAAACCGCCAGATGCAAAGCACACTCAAGTGCTCGGTGCCATGCCGCAATGACAAACTGCTTTTGGTGTCTTTGTGGCTCCAGGTTAGTAGGGTAAGAAAACAGGGTGGCATTATCACACATTCTCAGTGGATTTATGAGGGACTGGTGTGTAGCAGTGTTCTCTCGCTATGATGTACTGCCAGTTTCGTAATGGAGAGGGCAAAGGAGCATCTCTTGAGAGGAAACTTGTCCTTTAAGTGCAGTGTTGCAAGTTCAAATAACAAGCAGTGCAAATGTGCTACAAAGGGCAGGCGATTTGTCTTCTTGCTCACATTCCTAGACTTATTATTATAAAGTCCACCACATTTCTGCAAGATGTAAAATAAATGTAAAAGTGTAAGTGATTATTGAGGTTGCATTTTGTTAGATCCAACTGTATCTACATGTAACAAGTAGGCTATGCCACTACTACCAAAATCTCTTTAAGCCTTTACATGGTTCTGTAAACTGACATTTCTTGTGACAATCATGGTTTGCTCCCCAAATAATTATAGAATTTTTCAAACAATTTATTATTTTTCCACCACAGTGACATTTAACCTGCTCCAGCGTACGATTTTGTTCATCACAGCCACAGGTGAACTTATGCTGCAAATGCTATAAATGGAAGGCTATTGAAAGGAAGCTGATGCATGCAGGTGTCGCCCCAGTCTCTTGAGTCTTGCGAATGTCACCGTCTATAACACTCCTGATGACTGTTGGGCAAACTGTGCAGAATACTGAGATGTACCCAAACAGTTTCACTTGCACAAAAACAGAGAAGTCTGTGTAGTTATTTTCCCAAAAGTCTGGTGTTTGAAACAAAGAAACTGCAGTGGATCTGACTTGCATTACTGCGCTCTGACAATGTAAACCACTCAAATTAGTGACTTTAGATAAACACATACCTGCCACTTTCAGCTGAAAGGGAAAGTCTTCAAGCCATTGTGTGTGACAAATGCTGGAGAGAATTAAACATTGATCTTAACTCTGCCTTCCTCGCATCACTGCCGTAATTAAACTTTGATTAAACTCTATGTTTTTCTGTGCAATTACATGTGCCGACTGGCTGATTTTGCGGCTGCTTAGTAAAGCTACAGTGAGTCACCGAAATGCTGAACAGATACAGGTGAAGATATAAAGTTCATCAAGTCAAAATGCTGATAAAATCGTGGTTGGTAGATTTTAGGTAGTCAAAGCAGCCTCTGCAGTTGTGTGATTTCCTTCCTATTACAGCACTGGTATTTGTTGATTTTATATATTACCGGTAATTTCTAAATCACTTTAACAAGATTGTTTTCTTTCTTGTCACTCCCAAAAAGCACAATGGAACTGAACAGAACTGGGATACTGACTGGGCCAAAAGAGAAAAAAGTAGGAAGGAGGGCGAGATAGGGAGGCGGAGAGTGTTGATGAAGAGAAAAATAGGGTTAATGTATGAAAGAATGTGTTTTCAGAGAGGAAAAGGGAAAGCCATGGCTGCAGGGCCTGACAATGTCCCAGTTTTACTACTGTGCCAGTATCTCCTGTGGCTCCCCAGTACATTTCCACCAGCATTGATTAATGCTGCCATCGCAACCATCGCCAGCCTCTTTGAAGACTGAAAAAAAAAAAAAAAGAAACCATGATGATCCACATAAAATTTCTGTTCAGCACTGCATTCAGTTTTAGCCTAGTTTTAGTCTTGATAGCCCGAGAAAAACAGTTCTGGGACGTGATGGCATGATGGTAGAACTAGGCCATGACGGTACACTACAGTAGCTCAGGATGGTGTGGAACTAATTAAATCCATGTCAGGAACTGGAGTTTGAACAAAATGGTTTTCTGATAGCTGATATCACTATTTTTTGTTTCAATCATTTCTTTAAAAGTGACAGTTTTATAGTATGAAAGGGGTTTTCCTCCAAAATCTAAAAGGTTTTCTATGTGCAGATGGAACAGTTTTCTCTGTTGCAGCTCTCTGTGAGCCACTTTGATGAGGTGTTCTATTTTTAAATAAAAAATCTTTAGCAGCATCAATTTAACCATAATAGGAACTAATCCATCGCAGCACACAAAAGTTTGGCTCATCTCGAACCCCTGAAAGAAAGCTGTGAAAGAGGCAGTTGCAGAGACTGCAATCTGGAAAACACCCATTATTATCTCAAACGATGATAATTTGAAAGGAAACAATTGATTTCATGCCCATAGATTACTCTGTACAAGCAGCAATTTGTTATTTTACTTTCTTTTAAATCCCTCAAATTATACTTAAAATCAGTATAAGTGCCTTCCTCTGACAAGCAGATAAAGATTTTGGATAATTGTCGTCTTTCTGAACTCTAAAACTTGCAGATTACTAACAAATGCCACAGAAATGAGAGGTTTATCTGACAGTATTTGAAAAGTGCACAACCTAGGATTCCTCCTCACGTTGTTATGAGGCTGGAGTGGGTGTGTGTTAGCCATAACTATAGCCATAATAAGAGTAATAAATACTTACAGTCAGACAAAAGTGAAAAAAAACACTAAAAGAGGATGAGGATCATGGACTTCTTTCTCTCTTTCTTCCTCACACATACACACACTCACACAGATCTGCTATGCCTGGCTGTTCTCTGCGTCTATTCAGGAATTTGGCACTAATTAATTCTTCTTATCAGTAACAGATAACCTATACTTAGATAAAGTATCCTCAAAAGACTCCAGGAGCTGCCATCATAATAAGACAGAATAGAGTTGTAGAGGTTTAAGGTTTTCTGTTTAGTTTGTGACCTCTAGTAGCGCTATGGAGCAGTTTTTTTTTTTTATAAGTGGGTCCCCATTTTGTTGCGGGTGGCCCACAATGCAGGATTTAAAATACTTTTTAGTTTAGTTTTGCAAATGTTTAATGGGGAAGGAAATGGATTCAACACATTTCTCAGATCACAGGGGATAAACACGACGAGTTTTGGCGAGTTAACAGCGAATATAAACATAACTTTTGTTTGTTTCCAAGAAAACTCCACAGGGCATCTTTAAATTGTTTTGAAAGCACAATTTTTATGACCGAATGTGAATTAGCAGGGAAGCTTCTTCGCATCCAAACAGGCGCTCCTTCTCCAACAAATGGGAAAACTGCATTAAACTACATGACACATTGCGCACAGGCGGAGGGAGAAAACAAAAACAAATCTTACATGTGCTAGACAGAAGAGAGAGAGAGAAGGCGGTGGGTGATGGCAAAAGACAAGAACAACAACAAAAAAAAAAACGAGAACACAATGAGTCAGGAGTTATATATCGTGGTGGTGAGGAGGAGGAGGAAATAAAATGAAGAAATAGCATCTGGCAATTGTCTGGCAGTTTTCAGATTCAAAGATGATGATGACAATCAAAAAACAATTACAGCAGATACCCAAAGAGCCTCAGGGTTATACCAAAGTACATAAAATAAAGCGAGCAAGACCACAAAAACTACCGCTCATATTGTTAAGTTGTATTTAAGGGCTGCATCTTCTCTGTGTTAAACATCAAAACCTTTTTGCTTGTTTCTAAACGACTGACATTGAACATTGGACATACTATGAGATTTCCTGATGGCAGCGATATGCAGCTCGTGCCAGAGAACAGCGTGATGACCTATGGTGTTTTAATAGTGCTGGCAGGACTTGGTGAAGGAGGCCCGAGATGAGTTGGGACCTCAGCCAGCTGTCTGAGGACGGATGAAGAGAATGAATGGAGAGCTGAGTGGAGAAGTGGCTGCAATCATTTGCTAGAAGTCCCTCTGCGAGTGGACAAACATCATTCAGAGACAGAGAGGAGAGTAATGAAAGAGAGGGAGATGAGAAAGGAGAGAATGAAACGTGAAAGAGATGACAGTGATGCACAGCGGCAGGGCGGGATGCTGAGGAGTTTAGTATTCGGAGAGAATACTAATTACTATGTTTGTGCCAGTTAAATAAAATCACACATTAGTGATACACTGGCAGCAATATTTCAACACCTTCTCTTGTTAGATGTTTAGGATTATTTAACGTTGTAATTTGCTTTGTTTTTTTGCTAATTTGCTTTTGAAACTTATTTCAGAAAAGTGGAAAGTGTGAGTTAATCTGTTCAGCTCAGCCTTTTGCTAGTTTGAAGTAAACTGACATTTAAATGATGCTACAATTCACAATGCAGTGAATAGGATTTTGCCTTTTTTGTGTCGCAATACTGTGTATAACAATATAAATGACCTGTGCAGTCTATGGTGGCATTATTATGAGCAAAATATCCTTTATACAGTACCAGTCAAAAGTTTGGACACACTTTCTCATTCAACTGAATGGGAAAGTGTGTCCAAATTTTTGACTGGTACTGTATAGGATATCCTCTATATATATAATATTAAAGTATACTGATAATATTGATAATATTGACATTTTGGCGAGTGTGTCACTCTTGTTGCCAGATTGCAAGACAAAAAGAGGAAAAAGTGTGTGAGATTGATTCCAGCCGGGATTTACAACAGAATAATAACTGCGACATCTCGATCTGTCTCTCTGGAAATGAGGTGTGGAGTGGAGATGATGGACTTAAAGTTTCATAATATACACGCGCGCGCACGCACGCACACACACACACACAACAGTACATAGCATATGACTCACACAGGATTAAAGATAGAGCCACTTACAAACACACTCACATACACACAAACACATAAACAGATAAACCCACACAACAGAGCTAGAACAGTTATTTTCTGTTGTTTGGTCATTTCAGTCCAGGCTGTTAAGAGCTGAATGTGACTCAACATTTTGTCTGATACAAAACAAGTCCCTTGAAACAAACACTATCAGACTGAAGCTCTGTGGAATAAGTTTATAAAGCTTTGTGTGTTTCCAACTTGAAGTTACTTCACTGATGAGTAATGCAATGAGAACAGTGTTATCTCAGGTTAAATGACTAAATCAGACCGCGAAGCGTTCTACTCTAGACTGAAATTTTCTCCATCAGGATTGGGCTTTTCCCAGCCCGCAGTAAGTCACAAATTAAACCTGAAGGAACACATTATTGATGTCAGTCTAGGGCTTCAACTAACAATTATATTCTCAATTACTCGTTTTGTCTATAAAATGGAAGAAAATCATTAAAAATGCCTGTTCTAAATTTCTTAGAGCCCAAGGTGTTGTCTTGTTTTGTCTGATCAACAGTCCAAAACCCAAAGATATTAAGTTTTACTATCACGTATGAAACATAAAAGCTTCAAATCCTCACATTTCATTCATTTAGTGGCATGTTTATAATGTCCAAATACCTGCAGACATTCTGTTTATTATCTGGTTTATAATATCAATGAGAAGATTTGCCTTATATTGAATTTACAATACACGATTACATTTAAAATAATCAAACTGATGAAGTCAATCACATGTATATTACAAACACCTTAATAACCACTTTTGTTGATTTTTAATTGCAATCTGCTGGGGATCATTAATTGGTTATTATCATACCATCATGATACAATTATATTCAATTTTTGTCAAGTCCTGTCACATCCGAGTCCGTATGATGCACCAATTTGCATGTCTGTTGTGTCGTTTTTTGTCATGATTAACTATTAATTGATTTTTGACACACCCAATAATAGAGAAGTGGAGGTTCAGGTTGATGAAGAGCAGCAGCTTAACTGTGTTACTACAAATGCCTCTCCTTTACTGCTGATGCCAATAGTTGCAGTGCAGCAATGAGTTTAGGTTGTTCTATTGTTCTGGTGCACGTAGTTCCTACATGAAATGTTGTTGATTGTTATCAGCAGATGGATGTGAGAAGCACTTCAAAGTGACAGCCAGCCAGCTTTTCAGAGTTTCCTACTGAAAACCTCACATACTGTAAATGCATACTGGTACATTTATGCACTTACAGTACAGACTTCCTGAGAATCTAAATGTCAAGCTTCCTTTGAACATGAGTGAGAAGGAAAGCTGGGTTGTTAGATGTTACCATACTTGTCACAGCAGGTCTGTCTGTAAATGGACATAATCGTGGACATGCAATAAAATTTTTAACTAGTTATTACACTGATTTTGTGCAGCTTTAACACCTTACAAATCATTTCTAGGTGTGATATTTGATTGTCATTGCTGTAAACCAACAAGACCTTCACCAGGAACACTGGCAATCTCTACCAGCCTTTACAGTACATTTTATACTAGTGACTCATTTGTAAATTTTCCCTGAAATTCAAAGTTAACTTTATTAAAATCCCATGAATTTTTGGAATACAGGATGTTTGGAAACCTTCACTACAACACAAACATTGTGGAACAGTAGATGAAGACAGTGGATTTATAAAACAGCGACAGGATGTAAATTTGAACCACGTCTCTGTTGATATGTCCCATCTCCTCTCTACGTTTCTAAAAGCGACATTTAATGGCAAGAATAAACAAGTAAAACATCAATCAAAGCTTTAGTGGCTGTACAATATCCAGCACCTGAAAAAAATGGCCTTCAGCTCAGAGCCTTTTTACATTTAGCAGAAGCAGAAGCATTTAACTGTACCAGTGTTCCCATTGTTCCCAGTCTAAACAGAACACAGCCAGGAGGGAGGACGGTATTTGACCTCCCTTCTCATTGCTTACATAATCCCTGTCCTGGAGGGTGAAAACTGCCAGATCCCTCTTACACATACACACACACACACACACACAGACAGATATACATACACACACCAGAACCAAAGAGAAAAATTCACTACATAACTACCACTAGGCGTTTGCATTTTTCCTCCAACTTAACCCGCACACTCCCTTTCCTGCTAACATACTACCATGAACAACTGCTGTACACACCCCTAAAACATACACACACACACACACACACATTGCCACTTGTACATTTGTGCAAATATTGGCATTTGTTTTATATGGTTTTATGTTTTTCTGCGTGTTCTTATTTCGCACATTTGGTTCTGCTGTGCACTTCTCATGTGTACGGTCTTTTAAACTTTGAAACATCTTCAACAAGTGCAGCACTACAGCGATATAACAGGTTGAGAGACTTTGCTTAAAAACATAAAGTAGCCAAAAAAAAAAAAAAAAAAACCCACACGGACATATGCGCATGTTGATTTATACACACACTGTACATACACACACAAGAAGAACATTTATTTCTAAGTATACACACAAACCACCACCAAACGCCACACATGCATGGATACCACTTCGAATATGCACACATAGTATTTACACACCCACACACACACACAGAGCCAGGAGTGGATGTTTGGACATGGACGTCAGAGTGGAAAGCTGATCACAGTTGTACTGCAGCCATGAACGCTGTGGATCAGAGTGTCCCGAAATAACCTGAAATGTTCTTATCTGACCCCCAAAAATTAATATGCATCATGCACGGCACACATTTCAGGAGGATATCACATTTATCCACAGTGGGGAAAAAAAAAACTATTATAACTATTATGTCCAAACATTATTTCTATAGTCACAAATGTATTATGTGTAATAGTCATTAGTGAGTTTATGGTGGCCATATAGCGTCTTACACACATCCACCAGTATAGCAATAACATTCCTGTAATGTTTGTGTAGCGATCAGTCGTACTCAGTGATGAATTTATTGGGACCTTAGAAGTATTTTGATCCCATGGTATTGCTATACTAATCCTATTACAGATGTTATATATGCTTGGTATTGTTGTGTTGAAATCATATTAAGCATAATTTCGACTTTAAACTACTAAAAATACTGTTTTAAAATTCTTTCAAGGTTTAGTTTTGATTGATTCGATACTTATGTTTTACTTTTGGTGTCTTTGGTCACCTTTCTATACATTGGATGGATGGATGGATGGATGGATGGTTGGCATGACATTCAATCCCCAACACATATATACGTATCCGCACACACGCCCACAGACAATTCTGGATCTATACACTGTGTCAGTGAGGCAGTTTGTTCAGTGCTACTATGACAGAAGGGACAAAACTTCTGCCAAAGCGAGCTATTCTTCTATAGTTAAAGTTCAAACTGCTGAAAAGTCCAAATAACACATTTCAGAGTGCAAATTGCTGTGACGTTTACAGAAAAAAATCCTTTAGGACCGACTGAACTACCTCAGAAAGTTCAATCAGTCCTACAGGCAAAATAAAAAAAAAAAAAGAGGGGAAAAGAATGATTTCACAAAAGGTCCATAAACACAGCTGGTGATGAATTGAAGTTGAGAGCTGTGAGAATGAACAGCAGGTCCATGAAGAGGAAGACCTGCATTCACTGCCATGTTTCCAAATTCTCTTCAGATGTGTGTGTGTGTGTGTGTGTGTGTGTGTGTCTGCGTGCATGTGTCTGTGTGTGAGTGTGTACACTGATCTCTCTTCTCTACTGTAGCCAAGACTCTGTTTCCTGCCAAGTCTAAAGTGGGCGGTGGGTGCATTTCAACATCTCTCCATTACAGAGAAAGATGAGGAGGAGGTAGAGGTGGAGGATGGAGGAGGCATATTTGCAACAAGACAGGAAGGAACTGAAAGACATTAACACACAAGCATACACATATACACAGGTAATACACACACCTGCACTGTCTGACACCTGGAGAAACCACAGTGTTTCCACAAATCTCTTCCCCCCAAGAGAACCGTTCCTCTTCTTCAAGCACATCACCAGTAGAACCTCATCCGTTATTACAACAGACACACACGTTGCAGTGTATGCCGCTGGAGGAGTTAGAATATACAAAAGTAAAACTTCCTGGCGGCACAAACGATGACGCCTCACACCTTTCCCACATTGTAGAAAACTGTTAAAAGCTGTTTGGACATTGTGCTTTCCAGATGGCAGCGGCAGTTAACTTTGGTTTGGTTTGAATTTTGCCGGTTTAATTAGCCAGAAAACATGGAATATGAAGCCAGAAGCTGTGACTTTCCCACCAGGAAGTAGCACGAGAATGCCCACCCACATCTGACAGGATTCTAGACAATGAACTACTGTAATTATGCTTATTACTATCGCTTTACACAACACAACGTGGCATGCATCATTGCTTTCTGTTGTCTATTCAACTGCTCACTACTACTAGGATTGGTGATCTACAAAATAAAGTTAATTCTACTACTGTGCTTCTTCCTGTCACATTCAACAAGGAGGTAAAATTGTTTACTTAAAGCTGAATGTTATTTTAATTTTCCTCTCTTTTTGTATAAGGAAATAGAAGCTATTGTGAATAGTTTTCCATTTTTCAAAGGAACATAAAACTGACATATTTGTGAAAACAACGTCTCAGCTTCAAGCCAGACGTGCTCTGTGGTGCACTACTGACTGGAGAACATTATACTCCTGTATAGTGTACGACTGTTGATACAAGACATAATTTTCCCCTTTTCAACAAGCGCAGACAGTCGTGGTTATGTACCATAAGCAATTTAAGACATTTGTCCCTTTACAACACTTAATACCAGGAACAACATGTCATGCTGTTAAGACTGTATCCCACTCAAAGCTCAGTGTTGTGTTTGTACGATATTATACAAAGGAGGGTCTAACTAACTGTCTGTTTTTCATGTGTTGATGGCAAATGACCCAACTGTCAAATCACAGCAAGGAGTTGTTCTCTAATACAAGCAGTCTATATGTTACCCCATTATTCAGATAACAACAGGGAGTTAGATAGCAGCGGGTAACAAAAGATTATTATTTAAGTGATATTATAAACTATTTTTAGTGCCTGCCTACACAACTCTGTCAGTGAGAACCAGAAATTTACGCCCCCAGGTGGCACTCTCACAGGAGTAAAATAAATACAACTTACATTTCTTCTTTTCGGTACTAATTTTGACCAAAAAGTCAAAACAAACCGATAATATACATATTAATTTCACAGCAAAAATGAATTTTAATTTCCATTCCGTTGATGTGTTGGTCATATCTACATGTTAGTCCGTTTATTGCTTCTTAATGGTGCCATATTTTAATTTCAACCTTAAAATATGCTCCTGTTCCTCTGTCTGAAATGTGTTGGCCTGACCAGTGACCAGTGACATCTCACCCTCATCTCCATAGTAACAATAGGACCGGGAGCGAGGGGGTTAACCCTTAACCTAATGTGTGTATTTGTGCGACTGGGGGATGGGATTGATGGGATTCCACTCATACACCCGTGGGAATAGCAGTCAAGCTCCAAAGCTTGTTTAGGCCTTAACACCCTTTCTGCATCAACCCCCCAAACTAAATACACACACACACACACACACACACACACACACACACACACACACACACACACACACTAACTCATTACACCATCTCCCAAGCTTTAAGCTGCCCTTGACCACCACCCTGCCTCCATCCATCAATCCATCATCTGACCCACCTCCATATCTGTATGGGCAGGACGATGGCAGGGCCAAGGATACAGACTGACGTAAGATGACATCACCCAGATTCAGGGCAACATGGACACAAAGAATTAGGGCAATACGTTATGTAAAGAAGGTACATACTAGGGACGTTTAGCGGTGTACAGTATATTATCAACATCGTCGCCAAAGCTGCCTTATGGTTCTGAATCAAGACAAACATGGTTAGAATGCAAGTCATTTATAATGGTCATTTAATTAATTCATCATTAATTTATAATATATTAATTGGATATATCTTCACCAATATTCCACCACTAGCACTACATAGGTGGGAATTCTACTATTTACAGTTTTAACACGACCTGATATTACCAGGTATTTATATCAATATAACAAACAAATCATGCCAATCTTACTAAAAATCATATCTTGTCCGGTTGTTGCCATCATCCTCTCATACGACAGGAATGATGTTTACCTGAATTTATTGAGATTTTGATTTGATCAGTCTTATTTACATTTACAGATTTTTTAGTACCACCCTGTATTTCAAAGGACAGCAAAAATAAATCCTGTCTCCAAGCTGACAATAATAAAATTCTGTACATTTTGGCATGAAAATGGATTTAAGAGGACGTATCATGCACATTTCCAGGTCTATATTTCTATTCTGGGGCTCAACTGGAATATCTTTGCATGATTTACAGATCAAAAAGCTCCTTATTTATTTTATACTTACTCTTTATGCAGCCTCTCAGTTCGGCGTCTGTCTGAAATTGGCCGTTTTAGCTCCTGGCTCTTCAAGGCCACCCTCCCGATGAGCCTTCTCTGTTCTGATTGCTTAGCTTCTGGAAACTGCATCTCGGCTGACATCCCGTACAGCTACATAAACAATCCGTACATGGTCAAGCCTGAATCCGATCCAAAATATGAGAGTGGACCACACAAACAACACGTGGAACAACTTTGGCAACAACCTTAACAACTAAGGCTACATAACAGAAACAGCCGTTTGCAGGGATGCACAAACAAACTGACGTCAACACAAGGAGGAAGGAGAGGTAACATGGCAAATGAAGCCTTCAGAGCAGGTTGAAACCTGGGCTTTTGACTTGCAGGGAGCATTTTACATATGTTAAACTCAAGTTTTGGAACTTTGACCATGTTTAAAACAGACATCCGACATCATAACAGTATAAAAATAACAGAAAATCCCAAAAAGCATAATGTGTTCCCTTTAAACGACGAGACACTGAATACTGGCTGTGGGCTGCCTCATTGCAATCCATTCAAAATCCAATTTTGCCTGGTGTTGAGAAAAATATAACTAGTAAACAAATAAACAAGCATGGAAACAGATGAATGCATACTATGTGCTCCCATACACACACACAAGTGCAAAGTTGTGGACACACATAAACACACACACACATAAAAGCATAATTGCCAAGACATCCCAGGAGGCACAGAGCAGTCATCTAGTTTTAACTACTCCTTCAGTGGCAGTACACGCATTTGTGTGTGTGTGTGTGTGTGTGTGTGTGTGTGTGGAGGGAAGTTTCATTATGTAGTATCACTGAAATTAATTAAGTTGCCTTCGCATGAACCTTAGAGAAAAAGCGAGGAAGATGAGAAAGAATGAGTAAAGAATGGCAATGTGTGTACATTAGCACAGAGATCTTATGCTCATACACACATACATGCTTTAAGAGAAAAATGTGTCCAGAGAGATATTCTCAGACATGAGAGGATGGATTCTTTTTGCGTGTCCGTGTGTGTGTGTGTGCGTGTGCGTGCGTGTGCATATACAGCACGCCTTCGTTCAGTATTTATGAAGTGAGGGGGTAATGTAGAGGTAATGACTGAGAGCTTGTTGTTTACTGCCAGAGATGAGCAGTTTATAACACTAATGAATGTGAATGAATGTGCATGCATGTCTGTTTCTGAGTGTGTGTGTGTGTGTGTGTGTGTGTGTGTTTGTGTGTTCGTGTGTGTGTGTGAAGAAACAAAGAAAAATGAGCCTTTCTCATACTGTGTTATTGTAAAGGTGTGGAAGATATGAAAATTAACTATGAACGGAGCAATGGAGCTGTAGAGCAGGAAATGTGACTGCATGAGAGATTGTGTGCATGTGCATGTGTATATGTGCCTGTGCTTTTGTATTATCTATGTTTGTGAGGACCAATTTTGAGTTTTAGACCTTGACAGTAAGGATTTTTGGAAAGTGATGACATTTTTGTCAATTCTACTTCTTCAAAGGGCCGCTGGTTCTTAAAAGGCTTGGCTTTAGGGTTAAGGGTGGAATTAAAGGGGACATATTATGCACATTTCCAGGTCTTTATTTATATTCTGGGTCTCTACTGGAATATCTTTGCATGATTTACAGTTTCTAAAAACTCCTTATTTATTTTATACTGGCTTTTTATGCAGCCCTTCGGCCTCTTTCTGAAACAGGTCATTTTAGCTCCTGCCTCTTTAAGGCCCCCCTCCCGATGAGCCCACTCTGTTCTGATTGGTTAGCTTCAAGAAGCTGCCCCTCGGTATTATCAATAAACAATAGTAGCAGAATTTCCCTTATTTTTCTTGTTCTTTATTCAAAATGGAAACTTCTCAAACACATCCATACACGTTTGAGCTGGAATCCGATCTGAAATATGAGAGCGGACAATTCAAATAACCCATGGAGCAACCTTAGCAACAAAAGCTATGGAACGGACGGCCATTTGTGGGCATGCGCAAACAACCTGACATCATCGTGGGGAGGAGGTAGGAATAACATTGCAAATGAAGCGTTCAGAGCAGGTTGAAGTCCTGACTTTTGACTTTCAGGAAGCATTTTTACATACATCCACCTCAAGTTTTGGACCTTTGACCATGTTTAACATAGATATCCAACATCAAAACAGCATAAGAATAACAAAAAATTACAAAAAGAATGATATGTCCCCTTTAAGGTTAGGTTAAAGTCGGGTGTTGTGTGTGCTCTTGCGCTGTAATTCAAAAGACACTGGTTCAAAGGCTCATTACAGGGATTGGTAACGGGCCATTTCCTTTTTTGAACTCCCAACCTAATCCTTACACACACACACACACACACACACACACACACACACACACACATAAAACAGACACATGGGAATGACAGGGCAAAGCAATGTCTCACTCCAGAGATAAAAGCAGGTGGCATTGTTGCTACTGTTTGTCACCATGGTAACCTCAGACGTCACCACAGCAGCCCCAGGTTAAATACAGGTAAGGGAGAAGATCAAGGGTTGAAGTCCTGCAATACGTGGAAACAGACTAGCAGTATTTGATGACGATCTAATGATAAAACTGTGTGCTCAGATTGTGAGAGCTGATATCAATATACCCAATGATGTGATGGATATCTTGCAGTTTGCCTGAATACATATTTGATAAATACAGACTACGTGTCTACCAGAAACTCTTAACATTGATTTTGATCATGACATACCGATATTTTGATTGGCAGAGCTCTATAGAGTCCCATCATGGTGGTCTGTCTCTGACAAGAACATAATGTGCAGAATATATCGGATTCCTGTTCTTGTTTGAACATTAAAAAGATCAAAATTCAAGATATATGCAGCATTCAGCGATGAATCCTCACACAAACACTTGTAATAACCTATCCTTGACTGATGATGAATAGACAAAAAGATACCTGGATACCTCTATTAGTCTCTATAACAACCTCTGAGACCAACAATACAGTACATAGCAGGAGGACACACAGAATCTGCCAAAACCGGCCAGCCAATGCCAGGAAAAAATCATGAATCAGTAAATCATCCACCACATTTGTTGTTTGGTACTGATATAATTACATTTTAATGGCTCACTTATATCCAGTCTTGAATATAAGCCTGTTTTAAAACTTTGCATCTTCTCTAAGAACTAAAAGCTTTGTATCCAACAGATTTCTATGTGGCTGCCTGTTATGCTAATCTAAAGCACTCAGACTGCACCTCAGTTTCTCCACTGTCTGGAGGTGTACTTGTTTCAAAGTACCGAAGACCAGGACATTTATCTTTATACATCATTCTCAAATATGTTTTGACAGCACGGTGTATTGTGCAAAAATGAGACCGTCACAGTGTAAATTGTTTCTATGAATGTATTGCTCTGTATGTGTTCATTCCATTTTGGCTTGGGCCAAGATTTAGCAGGAAATGTGCAGGAATGACATATGGCACAAAGACAGAGCTGCAACTAAAACAGGAAGAAGACTCATTTTGAACTGTTTAACTTGTAATCGTGGAAATTAATACATATATTAGAAAGCACTTAGACAGTGAATTCTTCCACCAGTGGTGCAGTCCTTTAGATGTTAATGTTAAAATTGTAAAAGACTGAATGGATGGATTGATCTGCAGAAGAATACATATATACTGATGTATGAGAACCATTGCATGCATGTGACAGTATGTCTTACACGTCAGTTTGACACTCTCACAATGTTTAAAAATACTTTTACAACTAATGACTTTATCCTTGGCCTTGACCATGGCCTAACATTCAACATTTGTGGGATATCCAGCTGACAAACGAACAGACATGATTAAAAACATAACCGTCTTAGCAGCAGGAACAGTCCCCATCATTACAGTGCAGTATGTGTACAGTATCAGCTATTGTGATGTTACTGAAGACCTGGAATAATGTGGAAAATAATCACATCCTTCATCAGTGTAATGTCAGGAGACAGTGATCTGCTCTACTGTGCCACACTCCACTCTATTTTACCATTTAACAAAAAAGAAGCACAAAATACAATATGTTGTCGTTTATGGGAAAATGACTGGTAATGGCAGCCTCAATCTGCCAACAATAAATGTGGCTTTAATAACAGGCCAAGAATCAAAACATGTATTGTTTAAAAAACAGAACTGATCAGCAAGATCTGAAACAGAATCTAAACCAGATTAGGGATGAAACTAATGATTATTTTCATCATCAAATATTTGTTTTTTAATTTTTCTGAGTAATCAATTAAATGTTAAAAAGGAAAAAAAAGAAAAATTGGCATTCATAATTTCTCAGAGCCCACAGTGTCTTCAATTTGTTTGTTTGGTCTGACTAACAGTCCAGAACCGTAAAATATTTACTGCCATACACGACAAAGAAGCACAGAAAATATTTACATTTGAGAAGCTGAAACCATCAAATGTTTGCTTGAAAAATCTGATTAATCCATTATCAAAATCATAGCCAATTAATTTTCTTTTGATTGACAAATCAATTAATCGGCTAATTGTTGCAGCTCTAAATCAGATCACATAAATTTAAACAGTACCCCGCAGTAACTGCGTGCTCAGACAGAAGGCAAAGCAAATTTTAGACGAAGTACAATGACATACTAAGTCAGTGCAAAGACAGGAATACACGTCCATGTGAGTTGAACATGTTATTCTACCATGACTCAACCATCATATAAGCATCATATGAGGACAGGCAGCACAATTGATAGACAGATTGACTGAGACTGGTTCATAATGAGCATCTTGTCTGACTGGGAAAAAAACACAAATTTTCACACAAATGTATTCCAGTCACATTATTCTGTTTACACAACATTGTTACATTATTAAAACACCTCATCTGTTTGCGGACTGTACGTGTCTTCGCGCTGCTGTCTTCGAAACAGGGGAACAAGTGGCGAGTCATCTCTGCAACAGCTAAATGTACAGCATGACAAGTGAGGGACTATAATGGGTTGTCAAAGTCATCAACCGCTAACAGGCTACATTTCCTAGTTGAGGAAAGAGCAACAACCAAAACCTAGAGAAAAAAAAAATCCTGCCATACAATCCTACTGAGCACTTCACTTCAGTGCCTGATTCAAAATAGCACAAGACAGGTTATATGAAATATTCCTGAAGTATGTCTGCCAATTATTATTTTTTTCTGTTAAGATTTTTTTCTAGGCACGTATTTTAGAGTGCTAGAAAATGATCAGAAGCCCAAAGAGCACAAACAGCGAAGGGAAAAGCTGTTCTTGCTGCTGACTCAGCAAGTCTGCCTCTTCTTCTATTTCCATAGCAACACATTCATCTACAACCTTAATACCTGACGTAGTGTTCTGTTTGACCTGTTTGACTCCTTCAATAAGTGTGTGTGTGTGTGTGTGTGTGTGGCGGTACCACATGAGTGTGTCAGATTTAACTCCCTCTTCAAGACCCCTGCTTTCTTTATGTGCGGGGGGGGGGGTACATGTCGAAATAGGCATGCACACACACACACACACACACGCTCACACACAATACCCCCCTGTTAGAGTAGATTAATTCACACTTTCATCACCAAGCTCCGGTCCCAAGAGAGCCTGGAGAAGACTTGGGCAAAGTGGCTGCAGGGGATTGCAGGGGGTAATGGGTTATAGGTGTGTGTGCGTACACGTATCAGTGTTTGTATGTGTGTGTTCATTGGTAATAAAGGCTACACCCACAGTGAAGTGCTCTCTCGATGGGGCCCTAAAACAAACACAGACTGACCCCGACTAAAGCCGGAGTGTGAACTCTGTATATTATTGTGCTTAAGTGTGTGTATACAATCTAGGGCTGCAACTATCGATTATTTTCATAATCAAGTCATCTGCCCAAATTTCTCAGTTAATCAATTAATCATTTAGTCAATGAAATGTTAAAAAACAGTGAAAAATTGCACTCTTGATTTCTTTAAGATATTCAATTTACTGCATACATGACAAAGAAAAAACTGCAAATCATCACACTTGAGAAGCTCGAACCAGAAAATATTATATCTATTGACTAATCAATTAATTGTTGCAGCTCGAATGCGCTCATATGCATGCTCTCTCCCTCTGTAAGGCTTCTTAAGACTTCACTTCACATCCTGTGAGTAGTGCTAAACTGATAAGTTGATAAGTTGTTGAAAAAGTAAATAGTTGCATTAAAAAAGGGAGCTTCAGTCTAAACATATGACTAATGTTAACCCGCCCCCATCACCCTGTGTGACTCCCCAGTCGACACTGTGGAGTCCATCAGCTTTCTGGGAACCATCATCCGCCAGGACCAGAGGGAGCAGAACATCAGCGGTCTAACCAAGAAGGCTCAGCAGAGGATGTACTTCCTGCAGCAGCTAAATAAGTTCAACATGCCAAAGCCAATGATGGTGCACTTCTACACCGCCATCACCGAGTCCATCCTCTCCTCCTCCATCACCATCACCATCTGTTACGCCGCTGCAACTGTCAAGGACAAGGGCAGACTGCAGCGTATCATCCGCTGTGCCCAAAAGGTGATCGGCTGCGACCTGCCGTCCCTCCAGGATCTGCACGCCTCCGGGACACCGAGGCCAGCAGGAAAGATCGTGGGCGACCCCTCCCACATAAACTTTTTGCGGCACTCCTCCTTCCAAGAAGCTGAGGTCTGTTGAGACCAGAACCTCAGACCACAAGAACAGTTCTTCCCATCTGCAGCCCCCGTCGACATCACACGTTATATTAACGTAACACCCCACGACCTCCCATTTGCACATCAGTGACTTTTGATTGTGGCGCGTTACATTAACGCACCGCAAAATTTTATTATAAATAATGTATCCTGTACATTCATCTCATTCTTTTCTGTTTAATATTTAAAATCTAATCTGTAACTGCTCCTCACATCAGAATATATTTTATATTTGACATGTTTCCTCTATTGTAAATTCTTTTTTATATATATATTATTTAAGATTTCTTGATTTTGTGTATATTTCTGACTGCTACGCACCACAACAACTTCAAGACAAACTCTTTGTATGTTACCTAATTACCCACATGGCAATAAATCTAATTCTGATACTGATGTTAAAACCCTGTATTGCAGTGTATCTCTTTTGTGTGTGTGTGCTGTTTTTCTTTATGCACCAGACATCAGAATTGCTCTGTAGGGGAAAGTAAAGTTTATTGGGTGAATTGAAATGGAGTGTTAAGTGTTAGTGGAAATGTCACTGAGGGTTTGAATCGCTGTTCATCGCCATGAATGAGTGACTGCTCACTGGTGCTGCACTTCATCACACCAAAGCGCTCCACTGCTTCAATCAATGGCTAGCTTGCCTGATGAGATCAGCTTAGACAAATACAGTACATCCACCTTAACAAGTTACAACAAGAAGTATTGAGTCTGGCAATCTTGGCTTTCTTTCAAGGAAAAAAGTGAGAAAAACTCTGCCAATCAAGTGAGTCATCACAACTATTGTGTCTCATGCAAATGAGAACGAATCCAGCATTTCCTATTGTTCTCAAATGGGAGGATCTGCTTGCATTTCTTCGTTTCATATCATTTCATACTGAACTTACTGCTGGTCAGACAACATTGTTTTAAAAAATCCTGCAGCTTCTTGGACATATCTGATATCAACTGCAATAAACTAGGTATTTCTATCTCACCGCAGCTGCCACAAGTTTTTTGTGCAATTTTTTAGACTGCATTGGAATATCAACAGCATTTTTGTGCAGCACAGTGCTGATGATATCACATTCTCTGTCTCATTGCCACATAACAGCTTCAAGACAATGCATTGAACGCACTGCATAGCAAGTAAACAAGGCTCCTCATTCCTCACCCATTGAGCTTAGCTTACGAAACCTTTCACTGCTGCAGCCTGTGTGGGCTTCACCAGGACTATAGCAACAACATTAACACAGACAGGTGACCCTCTAAGTCTGTTTCTATATCTCTCATCCTCTCACTCGCTCAGACACTTGAGTTTAATACCTCAGTGGCATCACAGGGGGGGGGGAACCCTCATTATGATGCCAAAGCAGTAGGGGGTTCTACTGGCACAAGACTGGTGATAATTTGACAAAACAATGCATAGACAACAATATACATCAGTCAAGTCATCAACAACAACAATATAATAAAAACCAAAGCAATGCAATTCTGCTGTTCCATTCAATTAAATCTTATGGTGAAGAAATGCTTCTTTCTGCTCCATTTCTGTGTCCATGTTCCATAACTTGGACTCAGTTACCAAGTTTTTGATTCATCTCAGTTATCAAGCAATCTATGCTGCAATCAGTCTCACTGTGTGAACATTCAGAGCATATAAATTTTCATCTATGAAACCATAACCATACAGCAGCTGGGTATCTGTGCAGATGGCATGCTGAACACACTGTTCCCCTGAACATAAAGAGAGATAAACAGTGAGGAATTCAGCTGTACAATATAATTGTCCTCAAAATGTTCTCCCATCAAAAATACTGCTGCGATACTGGGCAGTAGCGCACAGAGAACGGATCTTTAAAGTTGCCATTATGTTGCAATAACAGTATGTTGCATAGAAAAAGGAGCTCCAAAGCATTTGCAAAACGTTAGGAGTGTGTGTTTTGTGAATAAACATGGGTTAATAAAATGAGTTTGGGAACATAGTTTGGGTGTTTGGTGTTCTGTAGAGGTAGAGGCTGGCACACATTGTGGATGGTGAGAAAGTAACCCACCTTTACAGGGGAGCTCCTGGTGGCTACAGGCAGCTCTCTGATCGCACTGCCCGGGGGAGAAGCGGATATCCCGGCTGCGTACCCCTGCAGCGAGCCCCCGGCCAGGGACTGCCTGCTGCTGCCTCCTCCTCCTCCGTTCCCTCGCTGGGGCCGCTGCTTGATGCCGTCCAGGAGGCGGACCAGGAGGATGTTAGCCGGGAGGTCGTCCACCCCGCAGTCCACCAGGATGCGACACTCCGGACAGCGGAGCTCGTTCCTAGAGCTGACGATGTTCTCCAGGCAGCGGCGGCAGAAGGTGTGCTGGCACGGCAGCACCTTGGCGGTGGTGTCCAGGCGCTCCAGGCACACCGAGCACTCCAGCAGATCCAGCAGCGACGAAGACTCGTCCATGTCGGCGGAGAGGGTGAGCATCTGGGCTTCACTGTCTGTGGGGACGCCGCAGCGACTGGTTCTTGTACCGTAGAAATGAACCGGGAGCACAGATCATTCTGGGAGGCAAACCGGTGGGAAGCAGCCAAACGGACGCCCCTCAACGGAGTCCCCGGAGCACCGAACAGTTACCTCTTCTGAATATTCTCCGCTGTTCTGTACTTCTCTTCTCTGTCTCCCTCAACGTGTTTCCGTTTCTCTCTCTGTATGTGTGTGTATCTCCCCCTCTCTCTCTCGCTCTCTCTCTCTCTCTCCAGCAGCTGTGCAGAAAGCGGTGAGGTCACGCTCTCATCATCATCATCCGCGCGCCGAGCAGAATTGCGGCGCGCGCGCACGCCCCAGAGACAGATTGATAAAGACTGAGAGAGAGAGAGAGAGAGAGAGAGAGAGAGAGAGAGAGAGAGAGAGAGAGAGAGAGGGACCCCTCAGTCGACTAGTACTGAGGCTCATTTAACACCATCTGAAAATAGGCTACAAACACTGAGGGAAACCAGGAAATCAAATTTGTACCAAAAAAGAAAAATCAACCCAACCACATTTTCACACAATTACAAAGACCACCTGACCTGAGCTATTGAAAACACAAAACAAAATCAACTGCTATCTAAATGTGTTCATCAATGAGTGATCATCACAGTCAAGACATGCTAGCTAGAACACTGATGGCTGTGATCGAGTGGAGTATATATGGGATGCAGTGCAAAGACGACAACTTTAAACAACGTAAACAATGTTAGACTACACTACGTTACCATTAAAAGGTTAACATTACCTCTCACTAACCCAGTCAAAATATTATCGTTCTCTCGCACTAACCCTGTCAAAAAGTGTGTTTGTGTGTGTGTGTGTGTGTGTGTGTGTGTGTGTGTGTGTGTGTGTGTGTGTTTATTATGGGTTGGAATGTATCTGGCTGTCCAAATTAGGATTGGAAACATGTACACAAGTACACGTGTACTCGCTGGTGAATTTGTAATTGTTTAGGAAAAACGGCACATGATAAATTATTTATTATTATTGTTTGTTAGCTAAGTTGTTTTTGGTGGGGTGGGGGCTTGCCTAGGGCATTGAATGTACTAGATCCGGCCCTGCCTCGATCTCACAACTATGGCTGATAACAAAGGTGAAGAAAACACTGAGACAGGCAGATGCAGACAAACCTGGTGACCAGGTGAAGACAGGCTGCGTTCTCGCTGTGTGATTTGAGTTTCAACCACTAGAGACAGGCAGTCGCTCAATTGTTACCAGCCAGTTTTTTTTCTCTCTCTCTCTCTCTCTTCTCACACCTTCTCATAGACTGGTTGAAAAAAGAAACTGAGGACTGGTATCACACCCTTCCAACACCCTGAGAGGTTCTTGGAAGGCTGATCTTTATCATCACTCTTGCTCACAAAGACAAGCAGATGCAAATATCATGTAAGTCATTAAAAGCACAATATGTTATACTAGATTTCAATCCAATTAGATTTCAGCTTGTTTTCATTTAATTTTCTTTGGCTTTCTGGTATTATGTACATCTACAAAGAGCACTACATCAGAGTTAAAGTGACAATATCTCACCTTGTGATACTCAACAGATAGGTGCAGACATCCTTTTTACCTCAGTAACTACGGCCATGCTTTGGGAAATGGTGGTTTCTGGCGACGCCTGGTGGTCATCAGTTGGTTCTCTTTTGTTTCTCCAGCTTTCGTTCAGTGCTTTTTGCAATTTCCCATTATATAGAGATTAAAGACACACAGTTGGTAATCCCAGAATTATTAGTGATTCAAATGATAAACAACGTGAGACAAAATTTTACATTAAATGTATTATTCAATTCAATACAACTTTATCCCTATAAGGGCAATTGTGCAGCTGTTTGCCATCCAGATCAACAGATACACAACACAGTTGATAGGAAAGGAAGAAAAAGTAATGTTAGTCACAAAGCTAAAAACAATCATTATTGTAGTACTAAAAGCCATAATACAGGATTAATATGTAACCACAGAAAACACAACATGCCATTATAAAGTATCTTCAGGTACACTTTGTGTTCACAGACATAATATTAGCAGCCACAGATGTATGTACAGATGGCATGCAGATCTTTTTTGCTATAAAAACTGCAGCATTTCCACTGAGCAGGTCCTTGAGGATAAACACCATTATGAGCAATTTGATGGACACAACAGAGATAAAGGAGAGGGCATTGTGTGTGAGTGTTAGTGTGTGTGAGTGTTGGTGTGTGTGTGTGTGTGTTGTTTCTGCAGATTTGCTTTGCCTGTCCACCTGTTCAGACCTGCTTTGCTCTCACACTCAGCCCCCAGAGGGATAGGCAGTGTATGTGCTTGTCCCTGTGTGTGTGTGTGTGTGTGTGTGTGTGTGCGTGTGTGTCTGTGTGTGTGTGTGTGTGTGTGTGTGTGTGTGTGTGTGTGTGTGTGCGTGTGTGTCTGTGTGTGTGTGTGTGTGTCTGTGTGTGTGTGTGTGTGAGTGTGTGACTTAAGTGACGCCTTCCTGGATGAGGGGTGGGCCCACTATTTACCACCCACGACGAAAAGCAGAGGGTGGACTGCTTAGACAAAGAGTAAGAAAGAATGAGGGTGTGTGCTGTGTGCAACCACAACATTTACAATGATTAGACACTGACTTACTTTACATTTTATACTTAATATTTCATTGACATTGAAGTCACAGTATTGCAAAAGTTTTGGCAATATTGTGCTATTAAAACATATACACATTTGTACATGTACACATATACTTTAATAGAGGGCCTGAATGAAGGTTCAGACAAGGTAGTTAAAATACACATAACAAAATGAAATATGGCCTAGTGATTAAACTGAAATGAGACTGAAGCACTAACTAATTTACATCTTGCTGATGTTCATATGTGATATGCAGCCACACAAATCAAAATAGGAAATATTACTAGTGAATATTTTATATTGACTAGAAATGCTAAATAACAGCCCCCAAAATCTAAAGAAAATCAGATGTATGAGGAGCTCCTACTCATGACTGCAGCGGAAAAAATCTAAAATCAATTGAAGGTCAAGTGTATTGCACCAACAATGGAGTAACTGCAAGACTTTTTTTTCACTTTTTCCGCTCAGTTGTGAGAGGAAGCTTCCCTCGCATTTCATCTACAGAGACCTGCCATTTCTTATAGGTCTATTTGTGGCCCCATAGCTGCAGAACATTGCAATGCTATAGTCATTCAGCCACCAAAAATATGTGTGTGTTGTTGTTGTCAAGCCCTGATTTTGAATGCCTCAGTCGCGCAGCGGCCCACAAGTGCTGGCAACAAGCCCAAACTCATGGTGTCTCTCTCTCTCTTTCTCTTTATCATACCCGCTCATGTCTTATGCCCAGTGTGTTTCATCTGCTTAATACAATTCTCCACAGCCAACGATGCAGAATTAGAGGAGAACCACAGGGAGAAGCAAACAAAAAATGATTATTGGATGAAAATTCCCTCAATACATTTATGCAGTATATTCATAACTTCCTGTAGGACACATTGCTGTCAATAACAGACAAAAGGTGGACGCTGGTTAAAGAGTAGACGTCTGAAGTCGGGGATGGTAACTAGCATTTTGGAGATACAAGGGTTAAATCTGTGAGATTAGTCCAATAGTGATACACACTTAAGTAATGCATATGAACAAAATCTAGTGATGAACTCTACATAGTTTCTACATAGTTGTCATTTGTGTTGGTTTGCAGGTTGCAGGTTTTGTGGATGCTAGCGCTGACGTAGTTGACTAAAGTCCTGTCTTTGTGCCACATTTTGTATATTATTGTCTTACCTGTTTTTTTAAATCTCATTTTCATTACCTTGTCAATAAATAGTTTCATTTTGGCACGTTATTGCATGCTGAGCAGCTCCCCTGCCAAACCTACTAAAGGCTTGGCGAGGTAAGTCAGTCAGGCCTTTTAAGTGTTTCCAATCGGCTGTTAGTGTTGTATGCTCTCTATTTCATTTTGTCGCATACTGTACTGCATTATGTTATATTGTTGCAATAAACAAACTTAATTGTTATTACTACTGCAGTGCAATTACTCTATAATTTAATTTTGACTTTGTGTTGATGAGCTATAAAAAATAAACTTGACATGACTTTAGCTTGCATTTATACTCCTTTTTTTTCTTTGCTCTATATCATTGCTTTCTTCTACATCAACCTTTACCTAAAGGGATCAATTATGTTTCATACACTGCTATATTACCATAATCTTTATCAATAATAATTCTCTTTCATCCCATCATTCCTCAGCAAACACAAGAGTTCTCCCATGAGCTGCTGTGGAGAAATATTAAATCTAGTTTGCCAAAGTCAATCAAATATAATGAATATATAGTGTGTGTGTTGATTATCTCTATGTACCTATACCTCACACCTCTCTCTCATCGACCAATGTCCTTCGTTCATGCAAAAGTGGGTTAGCTGACACGGCAGTTACCATGGCAACCGGCTCTTTGCTTCGTTGTTGCAGAGTAGTTAGAGAATGTGTGTGCACGGGGGGAGACATTCAATTTTGCAGCATGAGTATGTTCTTTGAGACATGAGAGAACACGTAAAGTTTCACTTCATAATTTTTTTATATATGTATATGTAAAAAAAATAAAGTCCATTACACCAAACTTTTGTGTCAGTATGACAGTAATATTTTTGAATAAGGTGTCCACCTGTAACGTGATGGACATCACCTTTTGTTTATTTGTTTTTGGATTCAACATACAGTTGGTATGCATAAATATGTTTATGATCCTGCGTGGTTTAAACTCGTATTTTTCCATGGACAATAACTTGGCAAATACTTTTGAGAAAAATATCTGCTACTAAATTTATTTTTCTTTTGGCAAAAAAACAAAACATTTGCATTGGTTTCATCTTTGAAAAGTGAATAAATGTTGAACCGTATTTTCTCCTTCCAGAGTTCGAGCCTCCTCGGGGCGTGAAAAGCCTGAGGAAGTTTGTTTTTAATGACCGTGCTGCAAAATGAAGTTACCCCAACTACATTACAGCAAGCAGCAAATTAGGCCTCCACTGACTGCTGTCTTCTCTGAACTAACAGTACTTTGATGTGGTAGTTGGAGGGGAGGGGGTGGGGGGTTAAAACAGGATAGCCAGTCTGTGACAGCTGCTGTACTGTCCTAAATCTTTCAAACTTTGTTCTCCAACATTAATAGATGTCGACCTTAAGACGGAATTTATATGAACCAAAAGATGAAACATCTAACCTTATTTGTTTAGCACAAATAATTAAATGCAGACTTATAAATAAATAAATTAAAAAGCAGAAAAACAGGAAGGCAATATGTGAAGGTAATAAATATGGATATGCTCAAAGTATAAGTAATGGTTAATTTAAGTCCTGCTTTTTTCAGTATTGACAGAGATAGTTAAACAAACGTACACGCTGACATGTGCCAAAACAGCCTGCAGGCCTCCGAAGAATGCTTAACAGATGATTCATGATAAGAATAATCTGCAAAATCTTTTTTGGTGCATAAATGTTGTTCTCCACATAATTCAAAATGCATTGCATTCCGTAAATAAATTTGTTATTTAAATTATTTGTATTATACTATTATACTACTATAACTCTACAACAACCCGCAGGGATCATACACAGTAATCCTGTACCATCTTATGTTATGTTGCCTTATCAAACAATCCCTGATTTCATCATATCTAATCTTGTTTAATCTTGTTTTGTCACATTATGCCTCATCTATCTCTCTTGCATTGTGCTATATATCATATACATCCTATTATCTGAACATATCCTATCTCGTTATACCCCATTTCACCTCATGCCGAGTCTCTTGTTTGTGTTTTCGTGTGACACCATCCATGATAGTAAATACAGGTTTTTGTTTAATATGTGTTTTTGTCCGGTCTGTGACGGAGCAGCCATCATTCTATCAGCAGAGCTCATCATTCTTCTTGTTATCCTCTCCTCATCCCCTCTTTATCCTCTCTTCTCATCTAATCTCTTCTCCTCTCATCCTCTTTTTCAGTCAGGAAGCCCCTGGATCGACATCAATGAGCCTCTAAAAGAAGGAGGGAGGGAGGGAGGGAGGGAGGGAAGGAGACAGAGCGATAGAGTGACAGTGAGTAAAGAGAAAAGGGAGACGGGGTTGGAGAAAGAGGGAAAGATACAGATCAGGAACAGGAGGACAGAGAAAGTGAAGTAAAAGAGAGAGAGTGACCAAGAAAGAGTAAGAAAAAGATGGAGATGAGGAGAAAAAGAGTAATATGGACAGACTGGGAGAGAGAGAGAGAAACACAGAGATTGGGAGAGTGTAAGTAATTACAGGACTCCCAGTGTTTTCAAAGACCCTCTTTTATCTCACCCTTCCTGTGGCTGAGAAAAGAAGAAGCAGCGGAAAGGCAGAGCAGGAGGAGGAGGAGGAGGAGGAGAGGAAGACTAAAGTCCAAGCTTTAGTCCAATGCAGACAACAGGCACCAGTCATCCACATCACACACAAACACAGACACACTCAAAACTAATTTATGGCCTCTGTTTCAAAAGGCATTTTATCATCTGAAGGTGTGTGTGCGTGTGTGGGATTCATACAGAGTACTCTAATGGTAATACTAGAATAATGTAGCTTCTCTCTATCCATATAAGAATATTGTGATTATTATTTACTGCATGGTATATTATATGTCTGCTTATATGTTGTGCTGCTGACACTATGTATTAAGCGTTTTCACCATGCTGTACTGAAAACAAATTCCATTGACTCTGGTTGTGTGGCCATTAAAGTGAAGCGAAGTCGTGATATTGCCAGTAGTAGTGGAAACAGAAGTGGAAGTAGTAGTAGGAGTACTGGCAATATTGTTAGTACTGTAGCATTGCAGTAGAAGTAACAGTATCTGTTATAAATAAGTATAATAATAAGTAATAAATATAAGTTTAAATTTATTAGTAGTATATCTGCATAATGCATCCAAGCTTGGGCTCCCAAAGTGAGGATGCTTTTGAAAAATAAATATTTTTATGAATCAATTAACATCAAACAAAGTGCAGTAAACAGAAAAAAAAGGTTCTTGGCAGGTAGGTTGTTTCAAGCATCTGAGAGAAGTTGCCACAGTTCTTCTGTGGTTTCAGGCTGTCTCAGCTGCTTCTGTCTCTTCATGTAATCCCAGACTGACTCCATGATGTTGAGATCAGGTCTCTGTGGGGGCCATAACATGTGTTGCAGGACTCCTTGTTCTTCTTGTTGCTGAAGATAGTTCTTTATGACTCTGGCTGTATGTTTGAGGTTGTTGTCATACTGCAGAATGAGTTTGGGGCTGATCAGTGATAGTATCATGTGATGGATAACATTCTAAACATCTAAAGTGCCTAAAACATTTGCACAGTACTATGTATATATATGAGTGTACATATATGCAGATTCAGTGTATGGGACAAACAATATACAATAAATAAAATAGTACAAGATAAAACTATATATACAGCAGCAGCTGTCTATATTCAATCTGTATGAGTGAATATGTGTCTTAGAAATGTTTACACTGGTTTTGTGAACAAACCAACCTTTAACACTTATGTTTTTGTGATCTAGATTGTTGTCTAAGTGTTCAATAAAATGAATTTTTGCATACTTTAGTGTGAAGGTACACCATAAGTGCAGAATATAACAAGGTAACATGGCATAACATGGTATAATCATGGTAGTTGTTTACCTTATGACGATCACTGCACTGGAGGTCAATCTTCAGTCACCTTTCATGTTTGCCACTACCTGCCTGTGAACACTAGATGGCGCAGTTGAGTCGTAGCCTGCAGCTTGATAATGTCCCCGCCGAGAGTCTACCTGGGACACTTTTATCTGATCAGGGCGGAGAAAACTTCTCACTTTTTTCTCTCATCAAGGAGGAGCTTGCAGACACACCGACATGCACCAAAAGTGGAGGCTGAGGCACAAGTTGGACTGTGAGGAGTGGAAAACTCGGTAGTCCCTCGGCGATGCTTATCCGACACCTCGCTAGAGATTGATCACCGATCACCAGGACTGATCGCCAGCTGACCCCGCAGTACAGCGTCCCCGGAGAAACCAGACCAGCGTGCCCCCCTCTCTGAGCTCCAGGTAAGACGTCTTAGCAGCTCCGCTCTCAGGAATGCAAGGACGGATTGCTGCAAGACTTCGGGGAAATTCCTGAGCAACACTTATTATGGCAAACAAACATGTACTTAGCTGTGATTTTACCTAAAATACACAAGCGTGCACTGTTGTTCTTTTTGCAATGGAAAATGTAGGTTTTAGGGGAGAAATACTGTTGATGCATGTCAAAAGAGATACATATTTATTATATATTTCATATCTACTTTAGTTTATGATGACAGTTTTGAATCAAAATAAGCTAAAGTGACATCAAACTCAACTTTTCTACATTTAAATGACATCTTAGTTTTATGTTTGACTTGTTGATGTTGACAAGCCAAATCATATCCAAAGCAGATGTACAGTTTGTTATCAAGTGCATAAGATTGGAAGAATATGTTTCCAGTTTATATCATTGCCATCTACATGCAGTGTGCATTTTTGAGTTAGGGATATGCTGTGTGTGACAAGCATATCCCTAAATACATGCAGAAGTGTGTGTGACAGGTTGTTGCAAAGGTTTTAGCCCAAGGTTAGAACAAATTAGATTGTTTCTCACATCACTGACTTAAGAGTCTGGCATGAAATGCTTTGTGACAAGGCTGTTTTTTGAACCTTAAGCCTGCAGACCTAAACATTGGCTTCATTCTCTTGTGGTGATTTTGATTAGTATGAATGTCATTAGAACAGACAGGAGGTTTGGGTAATTAATTAGCCAATAGTTTTAATGCTGCTAAATCTTTAATACCATCCCTACCATGTGTGAGGGAGCTTATTTTTGGCGACATGTGTTTGAGCATGTGCGTTTGTGACCTTGCACACCTTACGCCTCTGTCTGCATAATTGTTTTCTTGGTGCCGCCTGACTGTCCCGGGCCCCGGGGCCCCCGGGGGAAGTCCTGCCCGCAGACAGGCAGCTTGGCCCGGCTGGGGACATGCCGGGTCCTGCCGAGCCTCTGAAGTCTGCTGGCTGGCTTTGAACTGCAGCTGCTGGAGGTGGAAATCAATCCGTCTCTATCCCCCCCCCCCCCCCCCCCCCCCCCTCCCCTCCCCTCTCTCTCTCTCTCTCTCACCCTTTCTGTCTCTCTATCTGTCTCTCCTCTCGCAGCCCCCAAGCACAGTCCGTCTCCATTGCCATTGAATCTTTCATGTTCACAGGTAGAAAGGCTAAAGAGACACAGAGAAGAAACGCAGTGAGGAGGGGTGGAGGGAGATGTAACTCATCTTCAAAAGGAGTTAATATGGTTTTTGAGGATTAAAGGGATGAAGGCAAAAAAAAAACTAACAAAGCCAGTGCCTGTAGTCTTGATCATCCTATACTATACTGACTGAATAGATAAGTTGTTTACTTACTCGCCTCTCTGTTGTTTTATTCTGCTCAGTATTAGAAAAGAAGCTGATTTATTTTGGAGTGATGGAAAGGAAAAGGAGACTTGTGTGTTCTTGTGAAAGTTATGGTCATGATTTATGTTAGATGTCGCAGCTGATTTCAATCCACAGAGCATATCCATTTCCACCCATGGAGAAATTTATAGAGCTCAGGAGGCCCGTTAGAGTCGAATGTTTCATAATCCTTCACACATCTAAGAAATTCTACAAACATGTCATTCAGAGTTTACTTATGGAAGTGAAGTTATTTCAGCTCATTAGGTTACTACATTTAATTTATGGCACGACTGTTTGCTTTACCAGCGCGAGAGCCATATGCAAGTACTGCAGTAATCCTGAATGTAAGACTTTTAGATTCATAGGAGGGATACTCTAGTAATCCAATAGAAGATAAACTCCAAAATGTCAGTGTCATGTTCATCTCTACAGGGATATTTACTTTTTAAAGCTTTTTGTTACATTTGGAAACAAACAAAATATTTTGTTGCATTATATTATGTTTAACCTTCAAAACATGAGATGAACATATGTAAAAACTGCCGCCTTCAAGTCAAAAACCAGGGCTTCAACCTGCTCTGAACGCTCCATTTTGCAAAGTTACCTCTACTTCCTTGTGATGACGTCAGATTGTGCGTGCATTCCCATAAATGGCCATCCGTTCTGTAGCCTTTGCTAAGGTTGTTGACGTTGTCCACTTGCATATTTCAGGTTGGAATCGGGCATTTGAGAAGTTTATATTTCGAGTAAAGAACGAGAGAAAGAAGCAGTATCCGACTACCACAGTTTGTTTACGTAGCCTATCAAACAGTTTGTTTACTGTTTGTTTACGTAGCCTCCCAATGAGCCCTACGTAGGACTTCTCAGGGAGAGGAGATTTCAGACAGATAGACCTGGAAATATGCAAGTTGTATCCTCTTTAAGTACTGTATATTTAAGTATATGTTATTGTAATTGTAAAGTGTTGATGTATTTAGTGAAGTATCAGTAAGGTTCTTTTTACCTATCAGTATCATATAATTTGACTGTGACTACCCTGAAATGAAGTGATGAAATACCTGCTATAATTCGAAAGTGAAATTCTATAGTCGTTATTCTCAGTATGCTGAGCATCTGCATAACATATGCTCAACACTGATAGTGTGTACAGTGCACATTGTTCTGAAATTATGAAAGAAATGGCTGTTTCCTTCTGCGGCTCCGTCACTAATTACTACTTTACAACACAGAGTCACCAAAACAGACAAGGTACCAGCTGAGAACAGGGCAGTGGATCTCCAGAACCTCCTGAGGGTCTTCCAGGAGGTCCCCACCAAAATGAGTAGTAGCTGCATTTCATTATATTTTAATTTACATGCAATAATCCCAGCAAAGCAACATAAAAAGGAAAAAAAATTCTAATCATAGGTTTCACTCTTACCACTATTATTTCCCCATGCACAGATAGTCCTACAAAGCAATACTAAATCAACTGTTGAAACCGCTCCATGTAGGCCCTAGGGACCAAGTGTAATCAAATTGGGGTTTGTGGTCTAATTTGGGTCTGCTTAAAAGTTCTCTGTATAGTGAACCTACTTCAGTTAATCATCAATTTCTTCTGTACAGTCTGCGGACGGAGATCTGGCACCTAATGGGTCTCATGCAAGAACGTTTTCGAACGTCTTCTCCTAAACCTCTTGTCCTTTTTTCCATGAAGATTGTTCATATGACAGTTTCAAGTCAGATTCACCAAACATGTCACAAATTGCCTGTTTTAACGTGATGAATACCACCTGACCATGGGGTAGGTGGGTGTTTGTGAGATTTGATCATTAGCAATGCCACCAAAATGCTATATATAAGGCTTCCTGTTCTGCTCCTTTTGATGGAAGGTTTCATTCACAAAACTGTCACCTAAGAGTTAAAAGATGGATTTCACAGAGCGGAGCTTTACGTCCTGCTGTCAGTAATCATCAGATGAAAACCTAACTAATTTAACAGTATTGGTAGTTGAATTACAAGACTCAAAACAATTAGAAAGTATTAATACAGCTGCCAACGATGTGTCATCTGTGTTGCACCGTGCTGTGAACTTAGAAAATGCCTAAAAATGTCTTGCTAAAGCAAAGTGGTCCATTACTTAAATGAGACACAGTTGAAGAGATGTGATTTTACAGAGACAGGTGAGGTAATAATATACAGCAGGTGATGTCACACTGTCAGGTGTTACAACAGAGGATGACAGAGGATGATCCTATATCCTAGCTGCCAAATTATGTCAATAAAATGATAAATGATTAAATGAATATTAATGTTAATTTTAGTGATTTATGTCTTAATTTAATTTGTCAACAGTAACATATTTAAACTCCAAATTCAGTCAGATTAAGGCATTATAGTTCTGACATCAAATAAGTGTTTTTCCCTCAGTGGAGAAAGGCACATTATCTGTACATGACTCATATGTCTGGTCTGGACCACCTGTGAATTTTATTCATCCCCAAGTGAAAGTAAGCACAAGAAAATGTGTTAATGTGAGAAGTTCTCTTAAACAACTCGTATGTGACAAAAAGAAGGAATTTGTTAATACGAATGCTCCTTACATATGTTACTTTGTGTAAAAACCAAAGTACTGAGTGAGTCTTGAGTAGTGTGGTTCACAGCTTTGACTTTATAATAAGATAAATAATAGTTTATATAAGACACACAAATACTGGATTGTCAGGTGCTGGGTGGCACTTCGAGGAACGGTCTAACCAGCTGCGGTGCTTGCGGCGATTGGTGGGCGGGAGGTTGGTGAGGGATAATGTCGTAGTTGCACTCGTTTGGTCTCCATGTTGCTTTGGGTGGCAGGTGAAACTAAGCTGTTTTGGACTCCATAAAAGGTAGTCACCCTCCACAGGCAGAAACATTACCAGCATGAATCCTTCTTTTCGTTTGCAAATTTCAACCCTTTTAAGTGCTTGCATTCTTAACTCTTTACTTTTTAATGGATTGACTAGGATTTGTGCTTTGAAGATTCCTCCAACCACACAACCACATCCATCATAACTAACTGCTGCTTAGACGACTAGAATTATACACCCACACGAAGCACTCCCAGGAGCCACAGAGGGTGAAATTGCACACCTATAGTATGAACAGCAATCATAAAAACTCAAAAGACACTCAAAAACAATGTTTAAAGAGTTGCTCTCTTTGAGTAAAGTCATTTGTATCAGAATTGTAGCAGTATTCTTGTGTACTACTCAAAAGACATGTTTCTTACATTCCTCAATTTTTTTGCTGCACTGTATTGTCTAAAATTATGCAAATATGGTTCCCAAGAGAACTGTTTCTAACTGGTAGAATCCCAGACAACATTTTTATGTTAATATTTATAACTTCTTAGTTGAGAGAACTGTATTGTTCTGCAATCCCTTCATTATAGGTGTTAGAGGGAAGCAATGTAGATGAATTCCAGGCTGCAGATTAGGCTTTCCACCTACAGCCACTGCAAAATAAACAGAGACGGAGACAGAAAGACGAGAGAGATGTTCTGCCCCAGCAGAGCTAAAGAGGGGAACAAGGTATCAGGGAGACGAGACGATGAAAGACAGATCACCGGCAGGCAGAGAATCAAAGAGCCTACTGACTGACTGGAGCTGGGATAGGTGTGTGTTACGAGAGTGTGTGTGTGCCTGTGTCTGCTTCTTTTCATGTGCCCTTAGAGTTTGTTTTTCCTGCGCGCTGAGTGGGAAGCTGACACTAAGTCTGTAATTAAAGCAATCAAAAGATGAAGAGAGAGGAAGAAACATCACACACACACACACACACACACACACAGACAGACGTGCACATACACAAACACGCATGTCATTAGTGTTCTGGCCATAGGGGTAACGCAGCATTAATATAATTTGAGGTGTTGTCTGCTGCTTGAAAATCTTTGGTTTTCAAATGAAATAAAGTTATTACACATTAGTGGAGCATTTTTAAGTGAAATCACGGTTTTCTACTGTGTTATGATATATGAGCCAAGAACTCTTTGTGTGTCCCAGTCAGTGTGAGTTGTCTGCGGAAATTCAAGTCAAGTCATTTTCCACTGCTACACAGCATGTTTTGACATTCCCGTGAAAATACAGTTCACACTGATAAACCGTGATGCTGCACTTGGATGGGATTGGAGTAAATGGATATTTAGTCAGGAGACGAGGGCCAGCTGTTGTTTGAGGTTTGAGTCTGTCTCCAGAGCTTTAATCATGGGTTTATTTTCACATCAAACTTAGACGGTAATCATGTTGCAAATTAGACTTATTTATTTCTGGCTCATTTAGTTCTTGATAACTGAGCCTTGATGGCTGCTCTGTTCATTGACTTTGACTTCCTTTAGCACTGACTCGTAAACCTAGAAGAGAGCAAGGAGAATGGGAGTGAACAGTTGCAAAAATGTCAGTAGTGCTGCCTGATTTGCAGAAATGTACATTGCAATAATAATTTACATTGCAACAGTATAGTGCTGTCTGAGTAACTCTGATTCAGCTGAAGGTGAAAGCGTTTGGTCTAATTTGACTGACAGCTCCGCCGCCGCCCATCTATTTGCTCTCCAGCTGCCTCCAAATCATAGAAAGGAGACAAAATGCCAGCAGCACAATACTTCTTCATAATTCACTTCAGAAAAACAGACGGTAGCGGCACTTTTGATTACTTAAAAGTGGATTGAAAATGGATTTGCCAATTTCTTGAACATACACTTAGAATTATCATTAAAAGTCAGGGCACAAGAGCACTTGAACAGAGGTGCATTTTGATGCTTTTCAAGCAGATTATAAATATATTAAAAGCATTGGTAGATGATTATGGCTGCTGTGCAGTTAATGATATGGTATTGATTTTTCTTTCCTTGATGATTATAGATTATTGTAAGAAGGGTTTCTTTTCTTATGATATTCTCATAATTCATACTTGAAGATTATAGGTTTAGCATTTACTTCATTCATGTGGTAGCTGCTGGAGGCCTTCATCATAAACCTAGTGGAAACCCCGGTCAGAAACACAACAAAGTAGATGAATACAGAGGAATAATTATCTGGTGTTAAGGTAAAAATATATGCAAAATTGTTCCTTGTTAGACTGTTGTTTACCAGAACTGAAGCAGGTTTTAATGAAAGACTAGAAACTTGATAAAGGTGTTTGTTTTATCTACAAATCCACAAGGTTGAAGTTTTATTACTTGGACTTAGACTTTAACTTTCATAATGTGTTACAGCACTTTATTTAAAGATCCCCTCCAGACATGTCTTAAGATGTATAAAAATCTCTACTTTGAAAAATAATTTGTGTTTAATATGTTTTTTCCACAAAAAAGTTTCATTTCATTAAAATCTTTAAAATTACATTTAATCCTTCTCCCTCATTAAAAGATCCAGGATCTATGAATGTGCAAATATATTTCATTTCTGAAGTTTAACTGCTGGACACAAGATGTCCCCTTGTTTACTCCAAAGTCCATTCTTAGTATTTGTGCACTTCAAGTTTCCACATTTATGTAAGTTGAATATTGAGCCAGGATTGGCCTCCAAAATATTTGTGATGTCACAAATCATACTCGTAGGCCCGTCCTGGCTCTTAAAACAGTTTTTTCAATGAGCACAGAGAAACTTTCCACTTTCAACAGATGAATGTGAAAACAGCCTTCTAGTGACAAACTGCACATACATCATTCTGCACAGTGAAGCTCAAACATCCAACTGAAGGAACAAGTAGAAAAACACATTTTTGAGTGGAGGAGGACTTTAATTTCCATAGTGGCACTTTCTGTTGTTTCCCCCTTCTTGCCTCTTGTTGTCTGCAGGCTAAACTTATATTTGTGACTGTTTGGTTTGGTCGGCGTGAAGTCAGGTATCGTACCCTCTGTGCTGATGTGCAGGCCTAATAAAGAGGAAGTTTTTAAAAGTATACTCTGTGATTTAGTTTGCAAAAAAAAGGAAACAGGAAATGATCTACACTATTTGTTATAGATGGTGAAATGACAGACATCTGTGTCATGTAAAGTGACACTAATGACAACCATCACTTCTTCTGTCAGGGGCTCAGAGATGGGGGCGTCTGACACACTTGCTGATTGTTTGTCTGGAAAACAGCAGGATTTGACACATAAACACACAAACATGCAAGGTTTGTGTGCAACATGTGTTTGAGATCTTGCTTGGATTTGGCAGATTGCACCCTGGATTGTAAACGAATAAAATAATCAGCTTTTTGTTTTAGGGCTAGAGCTCAGTAGTGCAGCATTGATTACGTTTGGCACCTGTTTATGGCCTGGAAGCAGAGGGATTACGTCTGTGCGAGTGTGTTTATGGTAGGGTTAGGCTCATGTCTTGGTTAGCCAATGTATGGAGCCAAAATGATTGACAGATTGTAGGTTTGATGGAAAGAATGCAAACGTCTATGAGACCTTAAACTGACTTTATTATACTGTAGGTAACAATTAAATCATTTTCCGCTCAAATTACAATATGCTGGAATATGTTAATCGTTATAATTGTGGTGATTATTAGCCTGGTTTATAAAGTCTGTCAGTTTAGACATTTAGACAACTGTACACGTAAGCCTTTTAATGTTCTTAGTTTCTGTTTTGCAGCATGACAACGACCAAATCTATCAAATATTGGTAAAAACCTTCAGCTACCAGCAGCTACAATCAAACAATATGAGCATTAGCAATCCACTCCATGTGCAATTTTACTTGTATAACAAGCAGTTGAATATTTATGTGTCATCAGATTTTAAGTATTAGATGAAATGGCGGGAGAGCAGTATGGTTGAAAGAAAAGGGAAAATAAGAGAAGAAAGAGAAGGTTTTAAATGTAAAACAGATTTTCATTGTATGAATACCAAAGCCAGGATAACAGAAACACCAGGATCCTTATGCTGCTGATTTAATTGTCATCAGAAATTAAAAGAAGAGCCCGCAAAACCTCCTCTAACCCCATCCTTCATCTTCATTGGTTTGGTTTTTGGCTGGGCTCCCTGGCCACTGATTGGCCTATTACTTAATAAGGCAGGAAGTCATTATCAAGCAGAGTAATGAATATCTTTTATGGGGTTAAACACTGATGGTGAAAAGCCATTTCCCACACAATCCATCTGCAATGGTACTGAATGACATACAGTGAAGGTTGGAAGACATATGGAAAAAGAGAGAAAGGGAGGTTTATTTATCTTTTTTATATAGAGGAATGTCAATAAAATGAATAAAATTAATGAAATCAGCGAGACAGGAAGACAGACATGAAAGACATCAGTGTTTAAGTTAACATTATATGATCCATGCAAACCAAAAAATGTGAAAACCATTAAAACTGGTTTAGTGTACATTTCTAGGGAAGAAATTATTTTATCTACCTTATTTTCCTACAATATTGTTTCTGACTTATTTTGAACAAACAGATGTAGAACAGATAATTATCTGAAGAAGGCTTATTTCTGTTTTTTAGAGGATGTGAGGTTTAAGAAAGTAAATTTGGTTTATTTACATTGTGGTCACGCTGGCGTACAGAATCCAAATCCAGAAGACAGCGGGACAAAACACTGAAAATATGTACCAAAGATCCATTGAAAGGTTTTAGAAACTGGAATTATCCCATCTTTATCTTTATCTTATCATTATGTTTGTTGCTGTCTGAATATTTCATGCGTTATATCAAATGAAGGTCATCGCTGGATGGTCAAATAAGTGGTTTGCGACAAGCCCTTGCGAGGCCAACAGTAGAGCTAGCAGCGTCAAAGACTGCACTGCAGGGGAAATTTGGCATTCAACTCTGGGGAGAAAAGGGGGGAAATTGACCTCCTAAAGACTTATGCTTTAAAAATGTGCTGCTCGTTAAAGCTTATTTATTCATTGTGCTGCTATTTTTCAAGTAATGACACATGATGAATAGCCCATTACCCATAAAAAAAACAATCAATCAACTAAAATCAGTCGACCAAGACCCATAACAACTGATTAGTGTACCTAGGGCTGTCCTTGCTTTCATTGCTTGTACTGTAATGTCTAAAGCATTACCACAAAGAAGAAAAACAAAAGGGCAAAGAATGACAGTAGGACGATGAATATCAAGAGACTGACTGGCAGTTATGCCCTCCAAGTGCCAAAAAATGAAGAAAAAATGCTTACTTAATGTTTTTTTATATGAGTTGATCTATGGGAATTTCCATATGGCAACCCTTCCTTTCACCTACAGGGTCTTACCATCCCCATAATGACTTTTTATCAAATTGACTTGCCATTTTTTGCTGCATTCCATATCAATACAGACTTAATTCTGCTTTGAAGTTCTGCGCTGGATTCTTTGCGACATTAAGGCATTATACTTGTCCCTGTAGGCCAGGGAACCTTGATGTCTTTCTTAAAGGACTAGTGTGTAAGATTTAGTGCCATCTAGTGGTGAGGTTGCAGATTGCAACCAAATGATGGAAAAACTCCTCAAACTCGAGAAACGCGAAAGGTCCTCTCTAGAATCAGTGTTTTGTTTGTCCATTCTGGGCTACTGTAGAAACATGGCGGTGCAACATGGCGGGCTACATGGAAGAGGACCCCCTCCCTATGTTGATATAAAGGGCTCATTCTAAGGTAACGAAAACACGACCATTCTTATTTTCAGATGATTATACTCTAATTAAAACATACTTATGAATATTATATTCCATTTCTGCCAAGTCTGCTCTGCTGGATGCCACTAAATCTTATACACTGGTCCTTTAAGGTCTTGTTAATTTGCGTTATATGCATTTTTTAGGTCAATGGGTTTGTTATTGTGCATTTTTGTAATGAAGCAGAATAAATTGTCTGCCCATAGCTATGTGGAGTTCTATATTGGGTTTCCTTTGCTGACAAAAAGAGCAATCAAACGCAGCCAAATTAAAAACAGAGATGAAGACAGAGTTAATGAAGGTAGGGAGGGAGGGAGAGAGGCTACAAAAATGTTGACAAGTTGTTCAGTCTAGCAAACAGTGCAATGTAATAAGGCCTTTAAAAAAACTTTTATGATGTGAAACTGAACTTAATGCTTTTCCTCAGCAACACCCTGCTTTATATTGACACGTTCATACTGGGAACTGCCCAGTATGGTCGCTGTGTCACGCCGCTCTATGCGAGCTGCGTATACTCTACCTGGTAATGATACAGCTAAAGACAGAAGGGTTATTTATCTGAGATTATGTGGTCGTTAGAAGATTAATACCCTTAGGGGGCAAAAGACTCGGGCTGACTTTCATCTCAGACCTGCCCCGACAAAGGGAGCTCGGGTTAGAGAGACAGAGAGAGGCTTGAAAGAGGTAGAAAAGAGTGTCAGAAGACACAGGGAGTCTTCAAACACAGCAGTATGTGTGTGTGTGTGTGTGTGTGTGTGTGTGTGAGTGTATAGCTGACTTTAACCCCATAATGAGTCGCCTTGAGGGCGTCCAGAGCCATTTGGCAGTTCTTCATTTCCTCATCTAGGAAAAAAATGTGCTATCTACCTTTTTATCTCTTCAGCAGTGACACACAGTCACACACACACACACACACACACACACACACACACACAGACACACATACATACATGCACACACCGGTTGTGGTGTTACCACAAGGACTTGCATAATTAAGCTTATTGTGCTCTCAGAAGCCGACTCTTTGTGTATATATGTGTGTGTGTATGTGTATTTGTGTGTGTGGAGGTTGTAATTAAGCTAGATCAAACCCTGGGGGTTGGGGAATTAGCCATTATTGAAGATCAGAAGGTTTTTCATTCATGGAAGAGAGAAATCAGAGGTTCAGAGCCAGACAGACAGATTTTGACATTAGATTACAGATAATGGCGCCTCCTTCCTCTCTCACACACAAACACACTTTCATGCTCCCGACAAGTTCAGGTGGGTTGAAAGTTCAGCTGTTAATATGTTGAATTGAACTGATATGACCTCGGGGCGCATCAATCAAAACAAAATTCAGAGCTGTAGTGTGGGAGCATTTGTTTTCTGATCTGGCCTTATCACCTTCATGGTTATCAGTAACTAATTGTTGGTACAGAGGGAGATGAGGCATAAACCCTGGTCTAAACTAAACTAAAATTATAAAACCTATAAATACTCTTTGTTTGACATGTAAATTGTGTGAGTACAGCAAAACTCATCCACACTGTAAAGGGTTCTCACTGGATGCTTGTTAAAATGTTTTGGATTTATGGTAAAAATGTGTATTTTTGTTTTATGGTCTGTGGATATTTTATTGTGTTCTCTGCACTGAACTTCTATCTTTCTTTCATTTATATCTAGCAATTAACACTCAAAGAGACTCCATGAGAAATGCACATAATAACAGTAATTACAGCTGTGTTTGTGTATATCTACAGTATGTGTGTATGTGTGGAGGGGGTTCATACTTAAACTCCACCCCTGATAGTGTTTGAGTTCAATCTTACTTACTAATCCAATGCACATAAATATTACTTAAAATCTTATTTAGCTGTGAATATAAATTTTAGCTCTGGAAGGGTGGGGAATAGCAATAAATATGGATATGTTTTCAGTGTAGCTGTTAATCTCTAATTCTCATTTTCATGGTTCGCGTTCATCAGAATGAGCAATTTTTTATTGAATCTCAATGGCCAGAAAATGAATTTATCCATTCAATGACATGATCAAAGGATTCTGCATTTAATTCCCTGCAGGCCTTGTTGACAGTGATTTGGTGGCGTTTGTTAGTGCAAAATGTTGACCGTGTAATTACTTGTAGATGAGAAGCAAATAATAATTGAAAGAGTAATTTAACATCCATGAGTTCCACAACATTTATTGAAGCCGTTGTGTTTCAGAAGCAGCATTCACCACACACACACACATGCATGCACACACACTCATGGATGTACTGATTCCGACAGTCAGCGGTAAAGGGACAACCACCAATCTACAGATCTTTACATACAGTAGTTGCAGACTTTTGGAAAATCTTTGGCGGGTTTTCAGTCTCTGTAGGCTGATTTTCCTTGAAATCAATGGAAATTTCTTATTTGTTTTGTTTGTTTGGATGAGTGATTCTGGGCTCATTGTTTCTATGCAAACTCAACTTAGAAACACATCTCTTTCCAATTACAATGACGACATTATTTACACTGAGAGACACACGCTGCATGTTCAGTGCAGACCAAGAAAGGACAAACACACAGTAAATGCAATCACAAGAGTGATTTTGTGGACAAATGTATGAAGAAAAAAAAACAAGCTGTTCCACATAACCACACATGCACACGGATTCGCACAAATATACAATCATGCATGCTTTAATGAGAGAAATATTCACACACTGAAGTGTTGCTATCAAGTACAGCCAAACACACGTCATCATATCACAAGTATCAACCAGTGAAGAAAATCACATTTTGACACATTCCTCTCTGACTTTCAAGGCTTTTATACTTTTACAACCTTGTAGTTTTCTTGCCAAGGTGGTTAAGACGGTGGGAGAGAAAAATATTTCAGCTTGGTTGCTAAAACAAACACAGAATCTTCTAATGACTGCTTACCCAATGCCCATTTGAGGATCCAAAGCCACTATGTGTGTGTGTGTGAGAGAGAGAGAAGGTAAAAAGAAGACTAATTGCATCTCAGCCTCTTAAAGCTGTAAATGTACCTTGAACATCTTTTTGGTGCAGCTGTGAAGTGAATGAGAAATGTGTTGTTTTTTTTTAAATAAAAATTGCACTGTCAGCCTAGTTTTTTACACTAGTATAAGTACCTTTTAATTTACTAGCACCCCCATGTGTGAAACTCAACTCGAGAGCTGTTTTATTAGCATTTTTTGAGTAGGTTTGGGATTTTGACAAATACTTTAGCCGAGTGTGAAAGAGACATAACAAAGAGAGAGGCATGTAATTAAATGTTATTAAGTGGTATCACCAACCTTTATTCAAGCAGAGGTAAGTCAATAGTGATGTGTGCTCGCAGTTATGAGCCAGAGGAATGCCAAGGGCGGTTCTGCAGCTATTATTACATGTTTATTGGCGATGACGTGATGTAACAGGACACTGAACTCATCTGGGCCACACACATACACACAACGTGCCCACTGACAGCACTATTGTTACCAATAATGCTTACATGCATGACTTTGCAGTTTCCTAAATGCAGTTTGGTACGGAAGCTTGGATGTGAGAAATGTTTATACTGTATCAATCTATTTTTCAATGAATGAGTGACCCGTTTTTATCTCTGTGTGTCCGCCAGGAAGAAGACGCAAAAATGTCAGAGAGGAGAGGTCAGACGAAGTCCGTCTTTCTGTCCTCGTTATTAGTAAGTTTTTATTCTTTCTCTTTGTTTCCTCTCTGCCTGATTGATTCCCTCTGTCCTCCTTTTTAAATTCTCTTGTTCATTCTTTAACCAACTTTTCTTTTCTTCATTTCGTTTTCATCCCAGCCTAATTTATAATCATTCTTCTCCTTTCCCTCCCCACTTTCGCTCCGTTCTTCCTGTTTCCTCTCTTTGCTTTTTCTTGTTCTCTTTTGCGTCATTCCTTATATATGATGAAGTATTACAAAGTAGTACCTTTAATCCAAAATCATCATCATATTTCTTGTATTGGCCCTCTGAAAGCTTTACTGCTCCAATTGTATGGATCGCAGCCACGATCGACTCCACACTTGGCACAGCGTCATCCAGACTTGAGGTTTTATGTGCCAGCGGCTTGCATAACTCTGCAGCACCAATTAGTCAGCCTTAGAGTTTTTTTTAAAGAGCAGATATCTTTTTAATCTGACCCGGAATCTATAGATTCTCTGCTTGTTTTGATGTTGAAACCCACTGGCAGTGTTCCCAATAGACTTCTCCACCTTTCCCTCCCTCATCTGTTTTGTTCTCATTAGTAATGATGTGTGCATGCAGGCTGACACTGGAGCACTTAGTCAAAAAGGAAAAAAAAAAGAAGCTTGGATTAAGTCAGTGGTGTCAAATCACCAAACCCCCAAGCGGTGGGATTAGATAGAAATTGCCAAAAATTCTAAAAACCACTTATATCTAGACAGCATTTCTGGAGGCAACGTGTTGTAGAGCAGTGCAATGATGGAATAGAGACATAAAGGTCAGCCTGTGACCTCTGACCCAGTCCAGCCCACCAAAACCCACCTGCAAATAGAAACACCTGCATGGTGTTATTTAATGATAATAATATAGTTATATCCTTGTGTAATGTTATAAATATTCTGTGGTGGTTTGTAGTTTGTGAAACTGTGAGGTTGACAACACAAACAGCTTAAGTAGCATCAACAAAAACTGAATATTAGGAAGTAAGCTAGCTGGTATTTATTGCAGTTCTTCTTGTATTATATTACATTATTGTAATTTCTGTACAGTCATTCACTCTCTGCTAATTACTAGTATTAGTGTAAGATTAGAATTCAAACTGGTCAGCAGCAATAACAGCATCAAACAAGTTCATTTTAGTGGCTTTAACCAGAGCAGAAAACTGAAATAAATAACATAATCCTGCTAAGTGAACACAGACTAGCTAGCAATAACAGCTTTTTATGCTTCTTTCACGGGGATTTTCAGTCCTTCTTCTGTGTTTCTAGGTTTTTTTATTCATTTAAAGTGAGTCAGCAGCAGTCCACAGCTTGCTGAGTTAATTAACGCGATGTTAAAAGATACAGAAAAGGGGCCTGGTAACTGAACGTGATTGGCTAGGGGAGGGAGACGAACGTAAGGGTGATGACAGCCACCCAGAACCACGGGAAGGCTGGTCTGCTCAGTCAACTGGGCTCATCACTACAGCTCTATCTGTCTCCCTCTGGTGTTTTCTTTTCTTTTAGTGCAGCCAATTTGCGCAGCGGTCGACCTGGAAACGTCCTGGTACTCCCGATGGCCAGTCTGTTCTTGTTGAACAGTTACTGATATTATGCTCCGTGTGTTGTATAAAACATTATAGGGGATACGGGGCCAGGTAGTGACGTGTGAAGCTGCGTTGTGGAAAAATGTGGAAGAGGAGATCGTTGTTGCAGTTTCAGGGAGTCTTAAATGACAAAAAAAAAAAAAAAAATGCCGCTCAATGCAAAGTTGCAGGAATTGTCAGAGGAAGCCTATGCACACGCTGCTTGCCGAGATGTGTTGTATAATTTTTTATAGGAGGCTTGTCTCATTAGTCACAAACTAAGTGGCTAAAGGTGTTAAAGAGGTGCACTTTACTCGTTGTAAGGAGTTCAGCCTGTGAACGCAGTTGTATAATATTCTCTGTGGCCGTGAAGGGAGTTTTCCAAAGTTTGTTGCTTAGCTACAGGTGTGGGGTTTGGAAGAAGTGGACATTTAAGAGGCAGGGAGGGTCTCATGAAAGCCCTTGTTGAATTGCATCGTGGGAATTGTAGGATGCAGTGTTTTTTGAGTTTGACCCATAGTAACATTCTTATCTGTTTGCTGTGAATCCCTGAACTTTAAATACAAAACTAAATACTGTAGACTCTGACCAATCAGAGAGGAAACATTGGTCTAGAATGCAGCAATTAATTTTAGGTACTTTTTGAGTCATCTGTAGTACTAAATGAAAACAAGTTCAGATGCAATCAGTGAGTGGAGTGCATTTAATTGTTGTTAGACTTTATTTTTCCGTAACTGTACATCAGGTGTTACCTTGCTGAGTAACACCTGATGAAGAAGGTGATAGACAGATGGTTCATCCAATCACCTGCCAAGTATTTTTGGAAAGTGCCTGCCCTTTTCCAAACAGTTTCCATGGACGACTTCTCAGCTGGTTCAGTGTAATGAACCATCTGGCGTCTCAGGTTACATCAGGTGCAGATCCAGTCTAAAATTACAAACTGATTATTTGGCCTGAGATGACAAACAAATATCCCTCCAAACACATACAATATATACACACAGTCAGTGCACATTTGTACGTTTATTCAAACATTGTTATGCCTATTGTCATAGGACAGTTGAGAGGAAGAAGAAAGACAGAGAGAGATGTTATTAAGACAATAGAGAAAAGACGGAGAAAGTTAGTCATTGGTCATGCACTTGTTTACTTTGCCTCCACCTTTTTCTGGACTGCAGATGATTTTTTAAAGTCAGTTAGTTTGTTTGGAAAAGCACAAAGTGTGCTAGTAAAGCCATAAATACCAGCTGCTACTTATTACAGTAAGCCACAATGACACAAGCCCCCCCCCCTCTAAACGCACACACACACACACAGAGCAAACACTGATCTCCACTAATCTCAGCGTCGGGATATGATGTTTGTTTTCTTTATTGTTTGCAGCCATTTATCTCTGCTGTTGTTGCAGATGATGAATTTTGGTAATACATACATTATTTATTGCAGAACTGCTCAATTCTACCCTATCATACCCTGATTATAAATTTTTTCTCAAGAGACATTCGATCCAAGTACAAATCAATATCAGCTTCAAGTTTTAGTGTCCTTGGTATTCAAATGATGTTGCAGAGTTGCAGAGTTTTCCTCAATGACACTAATAAAACTGTGGGGGGGGGGGGACTAGTTATTTTTTGTAGACTGTTTATGTAGAAAAGCATCATGGAGGTGTTTATTGATGTCAGATCTTGGTGCACAAAATTTTTCCTGTCTAGATTTGAGTATTGAAGAGAAAGTTAAAAAAAAAACTACTTAAGATATTGCTGAGAACTTGTCTTGGGCAGAACGGGAAATAAAAATAATTAAATACACAAATACAGAAATCTAAAGAAAAACAGTAAATGTCATCCCAAATAATACAAAATTTAAAATGCTATACATATAATGAATAAATATCTATAATAATAAACTGAACTGATAAATACAGAAATGTATCAATGTAAGAGTTACCAAATTAAAAGGGAAAGGTGTCATTGTCTGTGCTGAGCTCGGTGAATGCAGGGAGCAAAAAGTTCTGTGTCTAGATACCAAATATGAACTCTACTCATATTTGGTGCTCATATAATAATCCTTTACCTTACTGAAACTTAAATTGCCTTATTTTAATCATTTATCATGTGCCCATGAGCAAAGCATTTAACCCTCAGTATTAAAGACTTTGCACGGGGAGCAATTGTCAGCAATAAGAATGTGTCTGTATTAATGTGAATTTGTCATTTTTGTTTTCACACATACACCATGTTATCAACGTGATAGTCTTACTTTCTCTTTCTGTCTCTGTCTGTCTTTGTCCCTCCAGGTGTGTTGTATGTTTGCGAGTGCGGAGTATTCCAGCTGTGGAGAGTATGAGTTCTTAAACCAGACCAGTAACAGCTGCCAGGCCTGCCCTCAGTGCCAGCCAGGACAAGAGCCACACATGGTGAGACACACTCACACACGTGCTTGTTTCTGAAAGTACTTTTTCATGGAATTATTCTATTTGAATCCCAAAGTTGCACTTTCACTTAAGCTGGGCTCAGACTACAGGAGTTTTAAAATCCTAACCGATTTCGGGTTGCATCACGCACATGAGAAACTTCACAGATGTTCTTCTCTCTAAACATGCACACAGTACAAGATTTGAAAATAATGGCGCATCACACACTGCAGGATATTATTATTATCATGACAGGGGGAGCAATGCACCACCTCACATGATCTCACCGGGAAGCAGATGTAAACACAATGCTTTGCAGTGAGAAAACACAAAAGCAGAAGGCTTAACGAGTGGGGATGAAAAAATGGTTAGGGAGACGCGGTCAACGCGGGTTGTCTGTTTCATCAGCGAGAACTGAAGGTGAGATTTCAACTGTCAGTTTTAATATCTGTCATCAGTATGCTAGCTAACATTAGCCTCAAGGGCTAGAATGTTTACCGTTGCTTGGCAACACCATCAGTTCTCTCTCATTGGCTATTGTGGTCCTACTCAGAAAGTAGTGACGTAATCATCCAGATTCTAACTCCTAAATATCAAACATGTTTGAAATGATCAGGGCGGCCTCAATCAGTCTAAGAGCTGCTCCGGAGGGTTAAGACTGGATGTGTAAACCCCTCACATTACTAGATTATCTGGGCTGAACATTGGTACCGACCAGGGTCCCAGACCAGATTTCTCTTCTGATTGTCGGGAGGGGTGAATCGGGGTTAAATCAGCCCAAAACTCCTGTAGTCTGAGCTCGGCTTTAAGGAGATTAAGTATTATACTGACCTTGTTTTGGAAAGATGGAGTAACCTCAGTCCTGCTGCTGCCAGAGCTGCAACAGTTAATTAAGCAATTAGTCTTTTGGAAAAAAAATGTTAAAATTCTCTGGTTCCAGCTTTTTAAATGTGCATATTTTCTGGTGTCTTTAGTCCTCTATGATAGTAAACTGAATATCTTTGGGTTGTGGACTGTTGTTCGGGACAAAACAAGACATTATAGGTTGCATCTTGGGCTTCGAGAAACATTGATTGACATTTTTCTCTGTTTTCTGACATTTGAAAGACCAAACGACTAATCGATTAATCGAGAAAATAATCTACGGATTAATCAATAATGAAAATAATCATTAGTTGCAGCCCTACTGTTATGAATTTTACTTTGTTTGATTTGAACCTGTTTTTCATCATGAGGCATAAGAAAACTTTCTGGTTAAGGAAAGATAGTCATCACTTTGGGGAGGGGAGTCGGGGATGTGGAGGTGGAGGCTGTAACCATCCCAAACTGATGACTAGCATGAAAAGCTAACCTTGTTTTGCTCAGACCACCCACAATAAGCACAGATACACACACACACACACACACACACACACCAGAGCACACACACCAGAGCACACATTGCTGCACAGTGAAGAGTGCCTAAATTCAAATGAACAATTTCTTTATGGTTTATCGCTCTCACTGACGTCGATGTGAAGGCATGCATTACAGTGAATGACTTGCAGTAGTCACGTAGTGATTTAGCCTCTGTCAGTCAGTCTGCAGACAGCCAAAGCAAACACAGTGAAGGTAAATGCTTCAGTGGGCACCTCAGGGTGCCACGCCCTCTTAAGAGAGATAGATGCAACCAACAGAAGTGAAGAGATGGATTTATAGTCACTCTCTTCTATTTATTCGGTATATGCATCCTTTCTTTACAGATTTTGTTGGGTGTTTTCCTTTATTTGACAGTTACAGTAGAGATACAGACAGGACATGCAGAGAGAGAGAGAGGGGAATGACATGCAACAAAAGTCCCTGGTTCAAATCAAAACCAGGGGTGGCTACGGGAAACCCCGTTCATGCATCCTTTTTATACTTTAAGTAGCCTATTCTCTTGATTGCAGTAGTTTTATTTTTACTTTCACATTAGGGAACAGATTTTCTTGGTTCTCTATAGCCGAGGTAAATTACAGCTGCATTGATCTGAATGAACATGGAGAAATTATTACTATAAATATTCCAATGTGCCTATTTTATTTAGTTAATTTAATTACTTTTATTTGTAAGGGGCAATGTACAAAAGTATTAATCTCATACAAGGAGAAGAAATGATTTGTGACAGGTTTAGCTTCTAGGTACTTTCCATCTGCAGTCCCTGGGCAGGCAGGCACAAACACAGCTGTTAACAATACAATTAATACAAATACAAGTTAATCTCTCAAAATCCATTTTAAGAGATCAGACATGGACATTAACACGTTTTCAAAGTGTCAGGGAGCTTATTGCATTCCTTGTGCATCTTTTAGGGATTTTACGTTCTCTCTCGTAGAAGCTGACTTTGAAGCTCCCATCATTTGCTCTGAGCAAAGTTGAAGAAAGCTTTTCAGTGGTGGAGGTGCAGTATTGTGAGTTATTGTAAACAACAAATGAATCCAAAATGAAATTCTCAAAGATGAACATCTTAATCGCACTAAGCATATCATAGTGATGATACTGTTGTGTCTTCCTATCCAAGACTTTCAAGGCTTGTTTATGAAAGTGGCCTAATGTGTTTTAAGGCTTGCTTGCCTTAGATCACCATGAAATTCAGTAATTGGAATAAGAAAAAATCTTTGTACCCAGATTTAACTTGGACGTCTCAACTGTGAGTGAGTTTATAATATTATGTGGCATCAGTCTAGTAGGCTACCGGTGTGCGCCGGCTCATCTTTTTGATATGATTTTTTTTAACCCAAGAGCCTAAATATTTTACCTCAACTACATTTTTTTTTTTACAATTTACATGTACAAGTACATTTACAATTTACATGTATTTTACATTTTACATTTACATGTTTGGAAAAATCTTGCTAGTGAAGTACATTGTTACTTTTTTCTCAATATTAAAAGTGAGAGCCACTTCATAACTTTCCCTAGTTGACTGGCTAGCTTACATTATGGACACTTTACATACAGAAAACAAGCAAAGCAAATTAAAAATAATAACATATTAAAAATAATAAATAAACATTACAACAAAATATATTGATAGGCATTTGCAATTTTTCTAATCTGAGTGAATAATCACATGAATTTCATGATATAATTTAATAAAAGCTCAATAAAACAAAAAAAATAAACTGGACTACCTTTTTGTCTCATCTGCCCTTCATTCAGATGGGAATAGTCACAACATAATAACATCTTCCTTCCTTCCTCTTTTAGCTCCATAAACCAGCACACAGTACATAAAAATCCCATGATTGGTCCCACTGTGTTTGTTTGTTTTTTTTGCTCCTTCCTTTCCAGTCTCTCCTTCCGTCTTGTGTTCACTAATCTACCATGCTAAGCATCCACAGCAACGCCTTGTGTTTGAACTTGAAAACTAAGCGATCCAAGCGTCAAAGGCAGCGACGAGAAGCTTCAGACTGATAAGCACACAGCTCTGTCATAAAGAGTAATTTAGCCATTTGTGAGCGATAGAGACATGAGAGGGGGAGAGGAGTTTGATCAGCGAGATGAGAGGCTTCTTTGCACTTTCTCCTGTCTGTGTGATCCCCTGGGTGCCAAAGCCTGTAATTCATGTGTTCGTCTATTCCCCTGAGCTTTCCCTGCAAGTGCGCAACACCCTTTTAATCATAGGATAACCATATGGTTCCTCCTCACAACAGACTTCAGAAAGTATGTGCCCCCACACACATAGAGACACTGCTACATGGCACATCACAGAGTGATGAAGACGTTCAAGACCCCCTTATACGTGCATCTTGTATCCAGATTGTGGCTGACAGAGCTGGATTAGATTTCCATGCTAGTTAACGTGAATATGAACACTGAAGTCAGACTTTTATTTCCAATTTCCGAAGTTTTATTGATTGACCAAAGTGATGGTGATGTGAGGAAACATCAATCGAGACTACGTTTAAACATAGTGTATGGATCGACACATCGTCACAGACTTCAGGGATTATAAAGTGGCCCTGCTGTTGTGATCCAGCCAAAAAAAGGGTATTGAAGTTCAAGTCAGCTTGCATAATGTGGCAAAGCTGCCCGACATTAAAAATATGCTCCCTGGGGCAACCTTGAGATGCGTAACCACGACCTCCCAGTTCGATTCTAGCTGGGGTCCTTTTCTCATCCCTTCTCTCTTCCTCCACGTTTCTTTCCACTCTTCACTGTCAATCGTCAATCTGAAGGCAAAAATGCCCCCCAAAAATAATCTGCCCTGTTTTTGTCATGTTTCAATTGTTTTGGAAAAGCTTTGAATGAATGAACAGAAGCCCCGATCCATGATCCTATCTACAAAGTGAGCTTTAACCCAAAGTGACAACACCCTGCTGATAGCCCAGTGCAATTTTATATCAAACAATCACACCGAGAATTCAGGATGTCAAACATAAGAGGAGTTTTTCTCCAAGAGAGTTGGTCTCCTGTAGCCCAAAGCGAAGAGACATAGGCTTGTTTTAAAAGACAGATGAAAGTAAGAGGGAAATGAAAGATGAAAGAAAGGGAGCAAAAGAGAGAGACAGTGTGTGTGTGTGTGTGTGTTTGTGTGTGTGTGTGTGTGCGTGCGTGCACGTGTGGCCTGTTGTTCTACCTCCTCACTGTGAGGAATTAACATGCGGAGATGGGAGGAGGAGATCAATGCTAGATGACAGAATGATGAGTTGGTCATCCTAAACACTACCAGGCATGGGAATCTGCACATACACACACACACACACACACACACACACAAACAAACAGGGACCTCTGTGACCAATCAGATTTCTCTTTTGTCATCTCAAAAATGTAATGCCAGATTTGCTAAGGATCTGGAGAGAAACAGATGTGGGTTTGCGAGTCGTTTTTTTAACGTGTGTGTCCGCTCCACAGTTCTGAATCATGTCATTAATCATGAGCTGCGCTGAGTTCTTTAAACGACATTGTATTAAAATGTATGCTATTGACATGAAATGACAAGGGGAGAAATGTTAACAAAACTATACATCATTATGTGTGTTTGTGTATGTTTCGCAGACCTGTGGCTACGGTGTGAAGGATGAGGACTTTGCCTGTGTGCCGTGCCCGCAGGGGAAGTATTCCAAAGGCAAATATGAGATCTGCAGACGGCATAAAGACTGCGATGCCCTCTACAAAGCTACGGTGCGCGTAGCGGGAACTCCAGACAGCGATGCAGAGTGTGGACCCTGTTTACCGGGGTAAACAAGACACAAACACAAGACTCAAAACCATTGTCTTCAACGCAGCTTAAGAACAAAAAGGCAGCGTACATTTACTACACAATACTGTACTGTATCCTTAGATATTATTAATACTTTAAGCTTAGAAAGTGCTCACATCAAGAGCTGCCACTGAAGCAGTGGTTACATAAAAGGGAGCCATATGAGCATTACATGTGATGACCACATATGGTGTCCTGATTACACGCTTTATAGAAAGTAATCTGACAGATTCTGACATGAACACTAACAACAGTGTACACTCTGAGCAAAAAACTATAGCATATACTGTATAATAGCTCAACTTGATCCAGAATCTGGAAACTTTTCCCACAGGAATACCTGTTCAAAGTGGTAGAGGACACTTGTAAATGACAGATAATTGAAGACAAAATTGTGTTGACTCAATGCAAGTGGCTGAGCATGCAGAAAAAAGCTGATTTTTTTCTGAATGGAGCAGGGCCTTGTTTCCTGATAATGATCAATCTTAGAAGTTTTTATGAATGCTCTTAAATGTCTACATGAGTTTAGACTTAAAATGTTCAAAAACAATGAACGCTCAAATAAAACATGTAGTTTTTGGTTCCTCCTGCGAGTCGCAGTGCTTCTTAAGATGCTCTCAGAGTGGGTAGGAGTCACTCGTTAATCTACGATCATTTCTAAGGGCGTCTTTAGTTACGATGCTTTTGGGTTTGTAAGATGGATTTTACAACGATGCACAGTATCCTACAGTCCTCCATTTACACGTGGCAGCTGTCACTTAGAGCAGTGGTTCTCAAGCCTTTTCCCTAAACTGACACAAATGAGACCACGGACCCCCATCTGAATAAATGTTTGCTCTTAGATGTTTTATTACAGAAAGTGTATGAAACCCATGACCACGGTAGTCATACATTCTTTCATTGTGTTACTTAAGTATGAAATTATAGTGAAAATAAATGATTCTCCTTTTTTGCCCCTGGAACCCCCTCAAGGACCCCTGGGGGTCCCCGGACCCCACTTTGAGAACCACTGAGTTAGAGGACATTTAAATGTTACCAGACCGTCCTCTCCTTCTCTTCTTCTTCACTCATCATCTATCAACCCCCCTGCTGTAGAAACTGACTGGCTGTGTCAACACCAAACTGTTTCTCTCTCACAGCATGTTGAATTGTTGTTTAGGCTCTCCCGCTGTGAGATGATTGTTTTACACTGACATTGTGGAAAATGAGGAAAATGAATCTCATATAATATTTGTTAAATATAAGCAATATACAGTACTGTATTTGTAAGTAGATCTCAAAGGAAACGTCGTAAATATGAGCGATTCATGATTTGTAGGTATTAGGCAATCCTTCCGCTTCAAACAGAGGGAGTTAAATGTTGAAATAGCCGCCTCTTGTTATCAATCTGGATGCTGTCGGGCCGCTTTGTAGATTTCTTGGCTTTCAGTCTCCTTTTAGAGGATGTTTTTGCTTTTGATTAGCGTGATTGCTACAGGAATGAGCGTGCGAATACTGAGTTCGGTCATGTTTGTTTCCGTATCTGTACTGTATAGGCTGTACTGTTTGTGTGGGTGTCATACGCTGCTGCAGTTAGCAGAGTCCATACATGTTTGACGCAGAACAGAACAGGCCTGAACAGTTGCTATAAAGTTCACTTGAAGTCTGTGTCTCAGTAGAGGAAAAGACCTGAAGGAGAACGAGAATGACTCTGTTGCGACAGAGATGTTCCCGTTTCCCAAAACAACTTCAGTAGCACTTTAAAATACGTAATGTTTATAAGTCATCAGTAAGCAGTGAGTTCATATGGATATCAATTATGTCTTACAAAAACATAATTAGTTGGTTAAATCTTTTAATAGATAGTTTAAATAGTGATGTAATATTACATTATTTCACATATAACGTACAACTCAACAAGCATCATTTTTATCATTTATTTAATCATTTGTGTGCTCTTTATCTGAATGTACAGCTAATTGTACTCAACGTTTACTTGCTTTTTTTGTTACAATACTATTTGGCTCTAATTAATCCAGTACTGCCTGCAGCTGGTGCAGAAAGTGCATATTTTGTCTATTCATTTTCAAATATTTAGCTAATTTTTTTGTAAGGGTTTATTACAACTTTATACTAGAGTATGCATCTACAAACAGATTCTCTAAGATTGTAAGGTTTAAGATGAAGATAATTGCAAATCTTCAGCATATAACAATATGTGACATATGATAAATGATATGTGAGTAAATTTTACTCAAAGGATCAAGTGTTGAATAAATCATGAAATAATCAGATAATGTTTGCTCCTCTTGATCAGGAACAGTTACAATCTGTTAAACATTTGTACTGTTGCATTGTTATTTGTAGTTAAAAGACAATGACTGATGTCTAATGGCAGAAATCCAAAATCCATCAAAAGCAAAAAATCAAATCAGATGTCTACTCATGTATCTGTTCACCAAAATCCTCAGAAATCCACCAATAAATTCTTGTGGTCTTGTGATGCTGCAGAGCATCCGAGCACAAGACTGAACCAGTCGCTCTGGCTATAACCAGATATGTGGGAGCGTCAGTTAATTATCTGCACGCTGCATACATTTTGTGTATATATTCATATAAATTCTGCACACGCTCTCAAGCCTAAATGATTTAATACCACCACCGCTCATTCAGAGAAACACCTTGTTGCCTCCCGCTCTCCCTGTTCCTCTCATAGGTGCTTTATGACTCAGGGCGATGTCTGTACCAAGCCATGTTTGGTGCCTTCAGGGCATCAATTATGTACATTTCTTCACTGTGTCAAACTTTTCACCTCAGCTGCTTCCCCATATTTATGCATGGCGTAGGTGCAGCATGTCTAGAAGGTAGGGAGGCCACATACCTATACACACCTGCCATGCTTCATTTGAAATGTTAAAAACAGTTTTTATTTGAAAATCATCTCTTTCCCTTTAAGCTCTTCTGTTTTTACCTTTCTTAAGGCAGTGCAAGGAACAGAATGGGGTTCATTAGGGTTTCTGGCTGGTGCAGGAAAAGATCCTGATGGAGGCCCTGGTTTACATGGTGAAAGCAGCTACATGAGAAAAAAAAGGCTTTTTGGAGAATAGAGGAGTTACAGTATATCTGTTAGGTTACCAGTAAGCATAGCCTTGTCTAGCGTAGTGTAATGATGTCGTCTAACAAGTTGCTGATTTGTATTTTATGTCTCACAGGTATTACATGCTGGAGAACAGACCCAGGAACCTCTATGGGATGGTTTGCCACTCCTGTCAGAATGCACCACCCAACACCAAAGAATGTAAGGACAACTTCTTCACAGCTTATTTTCTGCTCACTTCCTCCAAAACCCTCTATTTATTTATTTATTTTTCCAACTATAAAATCCCCCTTTTTCTTTTTCCAACATGTACCTTCACAGCTTTCTTTGTCCAAACCCTAACCCAACCACTGGATTCAAAGCTACCAAACATGATAAAACTTTCTGTCCGAATGGAAGGAAATAAAAGGGGACAGGTTGCTCAGAAGCAGATGTATCATATGTAGAAAGCCTGGACTTAGTTTGAGGGAACAATCAAAGGTCAGAGGTTGTGCTGAGTTCTGGCAGACCCTCTAGTCACTGTCCACCCCTGTCAGCGGGCCTCGTCGAAGGAGTCGTACACCCCCCTCCCCTCTCTGGATCTCTACTTTTCTGGCTCCTGAGGGGTGTTTGGCAGCTCATCCATAACCTCACTGCCTTACTGATTACTCTGCATACCTGACACTGTGTGTACATGCATCTGTGTGTGTGTGTGTGTGTGTGTGCGCATGCATGGCGCCAACTGTTGCTGCGACCACATCTCTGGACGATAATATTTACCAGAGGGTGTCTCCGCTTTTCCCATTCACTATGGGCTCAGCAGTTCATTCTTCATGTGCACTTGCAACATGAAGCATAAATGTTGTCAGGTGATGACTCCTGTTCTTTTCCGGTATGATTTTCTCACGTACATCCCCGGTGAATTGAAACGTTTGTTATTCGGTTTGTAGGTGCTTTTCAAAACCCCAGTGGATGCCAGTAAAGCAAAAAAAGACATTTCCCCTATTTTCACAGGTTTTATATTTGCATTAATGCACACAGGAATATTGCTACCATATGATATGTTAGCAAGTTCGATTACTTACTTAAAGCTGCAGATAGCAAAAGGGTTACAATTTATGATTTTCTCCTCTGGTGAGGAGTGTTAAATCTGAATACATTTCTTGAAATTAAGCTTCAGCATTTTACTGTACTTAATACCATTTTTATTTATTTCCTCCTGCTTGTATTTTAATTAAGTTCCTTCAGGGCTTATTTTAACCTGTGTAGTCCCTGCACATTTTTTCTGTGTAAATGGCATTTGTAACGTCTAATTCACATTCATCCGTTTTAAAATGAAAATGATAACCTCGTTCTCGATGTGTTCACCGTGTACAGCTAATAAGTCACATTTATCTCTGTTAGCCTCCTGTCAGTTAAAAAAAAACAAAACATGGAAATGAGAAGAAAATTAGACTTCGGTTAATTAGAATTTGATTGGTGGATTAGATAGACAACTAATCATGGTCCAAAATCAAATAATTTATTTTGGGAATGAGTCTCAAAACTTGACCTTCCTCTCCATATGCGAAAATAATCTGCCAGCTGTAATGAGATAAATAGAAATCCAATGCAATTTTACATATGCCAGCAATTTTCTATCATCAATCATCATCATCAGTATCTTGACAGGAAGGTTTGACAAATTTTCATTTGTTGAAATAAATGCATTGGAGTAATGAGAGTGCAGCTTTCCCATCTTTTTTATATCTTGAAAGGAAAAAATGAAAGGAATACAGTTGAAGGAATGGCATTTCTCATCAAGATGAATATTTATTGCAGAGCTAGAGCAAAATATTTCCACAGTCCTTCTGTGCCCTCTGTGGCTTTGACCAGATGTGACAAATAGATCACATTGATCCAAAAATGAGAATCTGAACAGTGTCTTTGACCCACACAGATACATACTGATCTGGGAATGATATTTATGGGCCCATAATTGCTCAAAACCCCCTTTGAGTGTAATTGAAGAGCCCGGAAATGAATGCTATTGTTATTGTGTCAAATTTAATGAGCGTGTTTCAAAAGATGAAAAGCCCTCAAAGCAGCCCGGGCCTGCAGGGAAGAGGGTGTGAAGTAGGAGCACGAGTAAATGTGTGTGTGTGTGTGTGTGTGTGTGTGTGTGTGTGTGTGCATGTGTGCGTGTGTGAATAAACACTTGCTTTTCAACAGCACCCTAATTGTTTCTCCCAGGCATAGAAATGAGTGATTGAATGGTGCTGGAAAGAAGTGCAAATAAGAGAATTTACAGTCCGTCCTCACAAGAAAAATGACTGTAGAGGTCTAAAATTCATATTGGCAAAAACGAGCTATAATTACGGTTACGCCATCTAGCGGTTGTGGTAATTATGACCTGGCGAGGTAATGCAGTTCAGATGATGTCAATATAGGGTGACTTCCTTATGAGGAGGCAGGTTGGGGTGATGTCTAGGTAGTTAGTAAGCTGACTTTCCATTTCCAACCGCGAGTCGGTACAACCGTAACAACGATTGTCGTGGTGTTTATAATTGCCATGATGATGAAGGTTGCGTAACTTTAAGGACGTTGAAACCACCTTTCAAGTGGTTATTTTAACCCAAACCATGATCTTTCTCTAATCCTAACCAAGTGGTTTTTGTGCCTAAACCTAACCAGACATTAACCACAGCCTTTTCGCACCATAAAATATAATTATTTTTAACAGTGATTTGTTTTGGAAAGCAGCATAATAAGCTCCTATTTTGGAAAGTGGTATATGACGCTGCTATGGGTTGTTCTGAAAAGGACGGATGGGGACCAGATGTAACGCCACTAATGATGTAATGCCACAAAAAATGGCAAGTGTGGCAAGTCATTTTGTATGAGATTTGGCATTTGTTGTCCGCTGACAGATTTCAACATTCAAGTTTCTTGTTTTAAAGGAATAGCACAACATTTCGGGAAATATGCTTATTTGCTTCTTGCAGCAATTTATGTAGGGGGATTGATACCACTCACTCTCTTGTGTGTATGCTAAATATGAAGCTACAGCCAGCAGCCGGTTAGCTTAGCTTAGCATAAAGACTGGAAACAGGGGAAACAGCTAGCCTGGCTCTGTCTGCCGAACATAACAAAATCATTAAAATCCCCTCTAAAGCTCACACGTTGTATCAGGTTTGCTTAATCCAGCTGACGACAAGTCTTCAAGCAAGTAACTGTTGGCTATATTTACCCAAATGTCAAATTATTCCTTAAATCAATTGTAATTTAGTTGACTCATTCCTGTGTTATATAAATCAGAAACAGAGATACAACACAGATAATGCCAATGACTTGTGATGTAGGATTTGCCAAAGCAAACAGCCAGTGCAGTATCATTTCCTGAAATAAGTTTGATGAGATTTGATAAGAGATAACATATAAAACAATGATTCTCTATTTCTTCCTATCTGTGAAGCCGGGCGGATTTTAATTAATCCCCCTCTAGATGAGAACTTACTGCACCCACAGTAGTAAAAACAAAAAAAAGGAGCTGAAAGCAGGGAGTTCTACGTACTCAGGGTGAAGACAGGCTGACACTCGCCATGTAATCTGTAAATTACCCTGGCTCCTGCCTAGCTCTGTGTGTGTGATAATTAAAACTTCAGTGGGTATGAGAAAGAAAGATGATTAGCGTGTTAGTGCTTGTGCCGGTGCTACTCTTTGGTCGACAGACGTTATAAGTCTGTAGGCATCGTTCACTTTGATTTTTGTTGACTTTTGCCGGCATTTGCCATTTCACTATCAACAAAGACTTCATATACTGACTGTAAGACCGCATTTTTTTCTTTCTGTACCCATGAAGACATCACACATATGGTTTGATATCACAATTTCACACAGAGGTATTTATCAGTTAACCTTCGCTTCATCTCTGCTCACAGATGTATCACGATTCTCACCTCAAACAAAACTGCTTTGATTTAAAAAAAAAAAAAAAAAAATTATAAACAACACTGCTCTGTAGTTCTGCTCCTCTCTGTCTGTTTGTTTGGACCCAAGTACCCAGAATGCCCTGCAGATTTGTCATTTTGCAGTGTGTGTTGAGCCTGCGAGACATTATTAAGAGACAAAACCGCAAGACGCTAAACAGAATTCCAGTTCAGGCTCATATCCTTATCCAGGGAGTGTAAACACATACCCTGACTTAATGTCTGCAGCCACAGGGCGGTTGTGTGTGTGTGTATGTGTGTGTATGAGAGAGTGCGTGTGTTTGTGTGAGTGTGAGCGTGAGTGTGTGTGTGTGTGTGGTGACATGAGGCTCATAGACCACGGGAAGCGGCAAGGCACATGCCAAAGAAGTTTACAGTATATCAACTGGGTGAAATAAAAGACTGATTAAAAGGGCTGATTTATGAGCTGCCAGGAGTTTACAGCTCCATTAGGAAAGAGGAAAAACAGTTGGTGAATAATCCAGAAAGAGACACAGAGGGGGGGGGGGGATGGGGGCAATAGGAAGCTGGGAGAGATAAAGTTTAGAACAAACTGCTGTTATTGCATTTGAGTTCTTCATTGAGTTTGTGAAATGTTACTGCTCATAAAATCATGACGTGCAGTCTGCCAGTAACAAATAACTCAAACTGGATAGTTTTTTTTGGTGCAAATCTGCAAAATTTTGTAATCTTTACCAGAAAGTGGTGATGGCTCATTCATACAACAAATCAAAAAACTTTTACTGATTTTATATCAAGAATATCCTGGGTTTTTAAAAGGATAGGTTCACGATTTTTTAAGTCTGTCATAAAATAATAGTCGGGTGCTCAATTGAACATTATTTAAAAGTTTATCTAAAGCTAATATGAAGCTTCAGCTGTTCAAATTAGTCAAATCAAGTGGATATTTTTCAAAGTTAGTCTTTTCAGTGCCAAATTCCCTCTTTGTGTCACTAGACTTCCACTGCAGCTGAACAGGAAAACTGTTGAATAACCTGGCAAGACACCAAGAGAGAATTTTATACTAAAAAGACTGACTTCAGGAGATACAAACGCCTAAAGTTTTAGCTTCAGCTAAACTTTTAAATACATTTTTGCATAAAACGAGCTCTGTGGATTTTGTCCCCCATCACTTAAATTGTAAACGCATTTGGAAGGGATTTGAACAGGAGGAATGATTACAGCATGCAAAAACCTTGTTTAATGTTCATATGGGCACTTGACTGTTGTTGACTGGTCTGCAACAGGGGGGGCCAGCCCTATAAATGTCTGTCCCTGACTGACTGAGTGACTGAGTGATGAAGTTACATCATTGGTCGGCCAACCAATGGTGAGCTAGTCTTGTTTTAAGACAGACTTGAAAAATTGTATCCTTTAATCTACTAGCTGACATTCAGGTGCAGTGAACTGGAAACTCTAAGTACTAATGTGTGTTATCACTGTAATACTAGTACTCCATTTGCCTGTAATAGATGTATCTTTGCTAAAACAACTGTAGGACTGAAAGTATATGTCTACATGTTTGTGTGTCTTTCACAGGCATGCCAACCAACGGGCCAATAGAAAAACCTCTGATTGATCCTGGCAGCACAACTGTGTTCCCTAATCCACATAAAGGTACACACACATACGCACAAGCAAAAATATACAGAGGAGCTTCATCTCTGCCCTAATTCCCATCAGTTTTTTATCTCTTGTGTTTGTTCACACATACATACATCATTAATGCTACTTTACATGATCAAACTCCTCCATGTTCCAGATTCCACAGGACAGGGTCACCTAGCAACGGCTCTCATTATCGCCATGTCCACCATCTTCATTATGGCCATTGCCATCGTCCTCATCATTATGTTTTACATCCTGAAGGCCAAACCAAGTGGCCAGGGTGAGACACACACACACACACACACACACACACACACACACACACACACACACACACACACACACACACTTTTATCTTAGAGGTTGTCATTTGTGTTTTATGACATTTTGTGTGTGTGTCTGTCTGCAGCATGTTGCTCTGGACAAGTGGCGAAGGCAGTTGAAGCTCAATCCAACAAACAGGAAGACAAGAAGGATGTCCCTGGTGAGACCAGACACACAAACACACACACACATGCACACACACATACACGCTGAATAATTAATGAGCCTACAGAGCATTTACACTCGTTAAAGGCTTCCTGTTTTGTGTCTCACAGAAACTGCCTTAAATTCTTGCTTCATAATTAGGAATCTCTAGCAGTAAACAGTGTGTGAGTGTGTCGACATGCAGACTCGTATCCTGGCTTTGATTATATTCTGGATGTGATTTGTTTACACGAAACATAAGTAATTTGTTAGTCATATCTTTGCATACGTGATGCTAATTTCATCCATGATTCTGATCACATGCGTGTGTACGGGCACGTCTTTGACTCCTCCACATCCTGCCTCTGCCTCCATCCTATTTACATCTTTTTCAGCAGTTGAGGATGAACACAGTTGAGTTTTTGTCTGTTTCTGGGTGGTCCAATTAACAGAGAACAAGTGCAACAAATTAATTTATCTGATTTGTTCTCTTAACATTGTCAGACTTTTCATCATTTATCATAATGTCTTCGGTTTTTCTGACTATATTATATATGACTTGATTCAAAGAATCACCTGTGAACATTACAGACAATGATTAGAAACCTGGAGAAGGTGTTTACATGCCACAGTGTTTTCATTTCTTCTAGCATATTCTGGTTTTTCAAAACTGGGATAAATTATCCAGGTTTTTAAAACAGGCTGGTTATGATATGATATTTATGATAGATTAGTTGTGATATTTAAATTTGATAAACACATGAATATGATTCTGCAAAAGTCAGAGTTTGAGCTCCAGACTAAATAAAGGAAAAGAACATTTTTTATGACTTTCATCTTCAAGGAGACCACACATGAAATTGTTGGATACAAATAAAAAATGTTTTCACCCTGAAATCAAGCTTGAACAATAGAAGTCAGCAGTATATGAGAACAAAAGTAGCTGTAATTACATTGTTACTTTATTTAGATCATACTGAGTACATACTGTAAGACATTTATTGTGTAATTAAATATATCGAAAGTTTCTCGCAATTTAGAACAAAATATGAAATGCAGAAACAAAACAAAGCATGAACAAACAATAATTTAGCGACATTATTATCTGTTTCTGTGCAGTCCATCTGTTTTTTCTTCCTCTTCTCAGTGTTTTCATATCTGTAAAAATAAACAGCTAACTGATCATTACCATGTTTCCATAAACTTCACTCACGCATTGCAGTTTCTTAAGGATAGCCTCCAAAATATGCAACAGATGCACTTTAAACTGTAGCTGAAGTCAAATCAAACTTAGAAATACACACAAACAAAGCTGCGTAATTATAGTGACAATTCAAACTATAATTAGCTATACTATCCTTAGCTTTAACTACTGTCAAATGACACAGTGTCAATGCTCAACAGTCAGTAGTAGAACAGATACCACCCAGCAGCTATTAGAGTAACACAATCCTGCAGCAAAATCCTTTGTAATCTTTGTTCCGGTAACTGCATGATTGGTTTATTTGGTAAACCCAAACCTTGTGTGCCATCTGTGGACAAGCCTACATCTAAAAAAGCATTATCTAACACTTTCCTATAGTGCTCAGTGCTCGGTCGATAATGATTTTTTTGATACAGCTGCAAATTACAGATCTTTTTGTGCTGATATGTCATACCCCAAAAAAGTGTTTCCTTGAGAGTCAGAGTGGAGGATTCTCAGGAACAGCATCTTTGTAGGAATTATAGGACACTTGGACTCTGTTTACGTTAAGATCTGCAAAATGACAACCAAAGCAGTACAGAGTAAAAGTCTATATTGAATATATCTCATTAAATGTGACCGAATCTCATCTAAATGTTAGTATAACGTTGGCTCGGTCTAGTATGTATGTGCATCTTTATGCTTTGTGACATGATGTATGCAAATGTAAGAGTGTGCTTTTGCACTTAAGTTGTGTGTGTGTGTGTGTGTGTGTGTGTAGGCTGACAGACCTGCAGTATGATGAGTACATCATGGTGGAATGTGAAGCTTCCAAAGCTAAAGCCATACGTTGCTTTAGGCGCCATTTCTCCTGACAATGATGCTCTGTTCAATTTCACTTCCAGACTGACTGACTAACAACTTACATGTGGTGTGGACAAGAACACACATACACACCCACACACACACCCACACACCCACACCCACTGTATCTGTGGTGGCAGACACATTATGTGGTACAACTGGGTTGCTAACTTAACAATATAATAACTAAAAAAACATGATTAAGTAGTTAGAGTATGATGAGAAACTACATTTCTGCATTGTTCCTTAATGTTGGGTTATTGTGAGTGTGTATGTGTGTGTGTAAGAAGGTATTTTGAGAGAAGCACGTTGCTTGGAGCTCTACCGGAGCTAGCTGTCACTCATGTAGACACTGACTTAATAAGGCTGTGAGATGAAAGATACGGACACTTAAACTCAAACACACACACACACACACACACAACTGGAATTTGTTCCACTTAGATATTCTCTCATTACGCTGTCTATCCCTATCAGTGTCCATGATGTAAGTGTAATTTAACATAATAGTCACTGTAAGCATTTTATACATCGTTCCTACATTTGTGTTACGCATCCTTTTAGCCTCAGGAATCTGTTCTCCTTTGTGTACTCTAACTAATACCAACATCTATGATATAATGTAGATTTAATGCGGCCTTGCTTAGTGAAAAAAGATCACACAAGAGCCCACAACATTGATCTTGAGATCTTTTCTGAATTCATATCTTTAATTTTGCTTCACTGTACTTTAACCCACCACGAGTGTCCCGTCATTCAACATATACAATTTAGAATTGTGTCTTTTTGCATGCTGCTTCCCTGCACAAAATGTGATTTGGTGGAAAAGTTTTGTAAGACATCTACATTTTCTGATAATTAAAATGAGAGTATACAACTTTTGAAAGAAGAAATCACCCTCAAGAGTCAGGAGAAAAAGGGAAATTCAGTGTCTTATTATCATGTAATGCCATTTATGACCACAGTGGGCGCTGTTCAGCCAAAAGTGACACAGTCTCACTTTAAATCATGACAACTGACTTTTCTCTCTGCGTTTCCTGTATTCTCTTATGTGTGAGAGAAAGGAAGAAACAGAAATAAAACAAACCTCTATGTCCTCTCTTTCTCTCCCTCAGACAATGTGGTGATCTACTCGGAGAAAGATGAGTTTGACAAACTAAAAGCTCCTCCTCAGAAGACAGTGAAAAGGTGAGAGACATGTCTGATTCACTGAAGCAACTGCACCACACTGCTGCTCCTCAGCTGAACAAATTAGAGCAGAGTAACAGATTCTCAGTGGTTTATGGTTACATCCAGACAGCTTAGTGTTCTTTGCAGCAGGAGAATCAAACGCATCATCGGGCAACAATTTACATCAAGCACTATAGCCTCAAAATCTTAGGGGCTCAAAACAAGATTTGAAATGATTCATGGAAATGAACCTTTAATGATTACTATGGGGGCTTGTTGTTAAAGGTGATGGGTGAGGTTAGAAGGGTAAAGGTTACTAAGTCTTGAGATGGTGGAGATCACAAGAAGGTAAATTCAGAATACTCATTGGTCTCGCTTTTATCATGTAGCCACTATAATAAAGGCTTTTAAACTTTTGTGACTTGACGAAGCAGTGTGCCTTGACTTTTTGTGGGAATTGATGTCCCTTTTTTTTGTTGACATCAATGCAGAATAACTTTTGATATCACTGCTGCTAAAGTTTGTTTTCCTCACAATTCTCCAGATTGCACCACATGTTTACCATAGTATCGACTTTATCCACCATCATTTTAACACCTTAAAAATGATCATATTCAATATGTTTCTGTGAACTATATGAACTTCAGGTTATGTGTGTGCACGTACACCAACTACCGTATACATTACTGTACACTTTTAATTTTGTGCTTATTTTTCAGTGTATGTGTGTGTTATGCTGAATAACTGCATGTAATGACTCTACAGGTAATATAATGTATACAGTACCAGTCAAAAGTTTGGACACACTCTCTCATTGAAGTGAATGGGAAGGTGTGTCCAAACCTTCGACTGGTATCCTGATCTTTATATAATCAGGTAATCTCACTGAGGTCAAGACAGACCTGAGTACAACAGAGAGAAAGAACACAAACATAGCCAGATAAACAAAAGCACATACATACAAACACATTTGAGGTTAAAAGTTTAAAATTGGCTGTAATTCACTCCATTTATAAGGTGCAAATGTGGTGGATGGCGGCCTTCCCAAGTTCAGTATTTCAGTCCTGAGATCTGGTCTGGTGAGCAGTGGTTTTCAATTGAAGTGATATACTGAGGCAGCTTTTGCAGGAAACATTTATAAGTAAAAATGATAGAATTATTGTTATTGTTGTTAGTGAGGACGAGCTCACTTTTTCATATACACTATTGTTCACAGTGATGAGTAGAATATTTATCGTCTTTATCTTTTAGTGTGTGTGTGTCTGTGTGCATTTGTATGTGGCGTCACAGAGACTCTACACAACAAAAAGAGCCTTTTGTAATTTTTTTCAGCATCTGCATGTAATTAAGCCACCACAGGACAAGTCACTGCAGTAGTAGTATCATTGCTGCTGGCCTTTTTTTTCTTCTTTTTTGCTGTTTCTCTGTGTGTGCATGTGTGTGTGTGTGTAAGGCATGTAAAAAAAAAAAAAAAAAAAGCTTGCTTGAGATTTTTTTTTTGTTTTCTTTTCATTTCTTTTTAATGAAGCAGAAAGCCATTATGTGGCTTTGGAAGAGGCAGAGGGGTGAGATTTTTTAGGTGGGGGGTGAGGTAGCACAGATGAGCCCTGAAGCCTTGTAAACACTGAGAGACGGACAGAGGGGGGTAGCTGTCAGGGTGGATAGGGGTATTTATTCCAGGCTTCACCTAAACCACCACCAGGTGAAAGCACATCCTGGCAGACAACAAAAGGACGATAGTTTCCTCACCTTCGTCTATCTGCATACATCTAACAGACACTAATGCGCAGGAGAAGTGTGGAAATACATGAGAGCGTACAGTGCAAACCCTACAGAGAGCCATTGTGCTCAGATGTTTCAGTGACTGCAGCGTACATGCTTAGATTGATACACTGTTTGAATATATGGAAGGGGTTTAAATTAAAGAATAGATGAGATAAACATGCGCGCACACACTCCTCAGCATCAATAGCAGTAAACAGTGTGGTATAGCAGCATGCCAAAAGATGTGCTAACTCACTGCTTAAGCTGCCAGAGTGGGTGTTAGATGTCTGGGAAACAATGCCATTTTGTGTGTGTGTTCAGGATTAGAGCGTGGGACTGTGAAACAATGGCATTCTGTGAGCATCTCTGTCAATGAGGTGCTTTTGCGAGAAAATCCAGCGCAGGCACAGAAGAGGGAGAAGACGAGTAATAAAATGATATTACATGGTATCATGTTGTAAAATGCGGGGCTATTTCAGTCAATCACAGGAACAGCTTAGAAACATCAGCAGCTATGGCAACAGCAACAACAGCATACTTTTTCCAGTTCATTTTCATTTGTCACAGGTCCTGTTAAGATTGGACAGACACGAGTCATCTGTGTGTAATTCACGCCTTTATGTAGTATAACAGCATGCAGTATGCAGTATACACCGTGGTGGGATTCTGATCAGCGTAAGAGCATATGCATGTATATGTTTGTGTGCAAAGCAGAATACAGTGAGAACAGTAAGATAAGATTTACATCATAGTTTGTAGTTTCTTTGGTTTGCTTTGCTTTTATCTGTGCTGTTACTGACATGTGGAAGACTTTTTACTTTAAAAAGGAAACACAAATATGTTAAACTTGCCTGTAACATTCTTCTAAGCATATAGCTTTTCTTGTGACATAAACTCTACTTAAAAGGAAAAGCACCTCTAAAGCTCACAGAACCGCGCCCAGCTAATAAAGAGTCGTGCACATAACCCTGTGTTGAAACAGTTGTTTTTACACTCCTGGTTTTGTACAGATTGAACATATGAGATATAACCTCTTAAAAAGTTCACTTCAAAGGTGCTGGTAGGCTAACAGGCTGTTAGCTGTAGATTTATGTGAGAGTGGTATCAATCTTTTCGTCTAACACTTGGCAAGAAAACAAATAAGCGTATTTCCCAAAATTTTAAACTATTCCTTTAACAAAAAAATCAAACTGAGTATGCAGTGTATTTAGAGCATTGATGTTCTTGAGTGCAGTATTTGAAGCCCTTTAAAAATGGATTTTTATGTGGATTTGGACACTGCAATGTTGAGTAAATCACATTGTGATGGAAAATAGTATGCAATAAAAACCAGCCAGTAATCCCACCGGAGGATCTAGCTCAGGTCTGTCTAATAGCTCGACCAAACGTTTGATGAACCACTGTTCAGCATCAGCTCTTTTTGGCGAGAGACCATGTGCATTTTAAGTGCTTTATGTGGTGCCAGTGAATATGCGCACATGTGAATATCATCAAAATATATGTGTGTGCGCAGTGAAAATGACGCCTCATCAGAGAACGAGCAGCTGCTGAGCCGGAGCATGGACAGCGACGAGGAGGCGGCGTTGGAGAAGCAGGGATCAGCTGAGACCAATAACCCCAACCCCAACCTGTGCCTCCTCAATCTGGGCAACAAGCCTGACCTCTGCCTGCTCTCTCTGGGCCTCTTGGACCGCGACCGTGCCTGCAACGGGACCCCCAACATTGCCGCCAACCCAACCAATAACGTCCAGAGTCCCAACCACATCGGCAATGTCAACCACATCGCCAGCAGTGTGACCGCAATCAACAACAACAATAAAACCCCAGGGGTAGGAAGATTGGACCTTTAAAGATGTTAACTGCAGTAAAAAAATATGATTATGAACAGATACTCAGTTCAGTATCATCTGGAAATCAAACTGTGCTGTATTTTTTTTCCCCACACAGATGCTACAAAGTCGAAGGAAAAAGATCCTGGATCTGTATGCCAGAGCGTGCAATGTGACAGAGGGTAAGTCTCTCTCAAACAGGAGAAAATATCCAATTTACCAAAGGTTTTTAATCAGGAATTGATTTATGCCAGTGCTGTGGGGGCATTTCACTTCTTTCTCTATTCATGAACTGTGTTGAATAAAATTGCTTGAGGAAGTGAAACAGCATTGAAAAGAAGTCAGTACCTCACTCCACTGTCTTGTTTTTCCACAAGTAAACAAGATTCAGACTTAATCCATGACTAAATGACTTAGGAAGTGAAGGTGTGTGCATGCATGTATGTTTTGTTTGATAAATAACTTACTTCCTATGCCCACAGATGCATCTTTGTTTTTGAAAAAAAAAATACAACCAAACGTGATTGAAGGGAAACTGGGTCATTGCAGCAGCAAATTAGATTAAGATAGAACAAAGACAAAAATATAAATAAGAATACAGCAGCTGGATGGGTATAAAATCCAACAGCTTTAGCTAAAATCCTTGAATAAAATCATGAATCAATATGAATTGCAGTGCATTTAAGGGTGAGCAAAGGACAAAAAATGAACTTTGAATTAAATCCTGATATCTCTTTGTGTGATCCTCTTGTCCTTCTCAAGGCTTGAGCCCCACAGAGCTTCCCTTTGACTGTTTGGAGAAGGCCAGCCGCATGCTGAGCTCCTCCTACAGCAGCGAGGCGGCCGTGGTGAAGACGTGGAGACACTTGGCCGAGAGTTTCGGCCTGAAGCGCGACGAGATCGGTGGCATGAGCGACGGCCTGCAGCTCTTTGAGAGGGTGAGCACGGCGGGCTACAGCATCCCCGACCTCCTGACCCGCCTGGTACAGATCGAGAGGCTGGACGCTGTCGAGTCGCTCTGCTCAGACGTGCTGGGCAGCAATGAGATGGCAGCAGTGGGCGGGAGGCAGGGCATCAGCAGTTTTCACAGCCAGTTGGTCTGCACGTCCCCATTCCCATCTCCCTCCCAACGCTGCGCCAGTGTCTAAATATGTGGTGGAGCAGAGACTTCTGAGTATACATGTATGTTGGGACAGATACTGCTCTGACAAGGAGGACAGCACATAATACAGTATACACATTACCACCATCACATGAAGAATGTCAGTGGACCTCTGTGGACACAGCTATCATGGGTTTTCCCTGTCAAGAAGCTAATCCAAAATATTTTGTATGATCTTAATTTTCTGTCTCTAAAGTACTAAAGAGTTTGAGAAAGACAAAAACCCAACACGTCAGATTCAGATTATTCTCTAATTGGCTAGTTTGGATATTTTTTCCACTGCAAGAATATAATAATTCGAATTTCTTTCTGTTATTAGATTTTTGTCTTTCTCAAATTGTTGAGAATTTTAGCAAAAAAAGAGGTGGATGAAGTGTGCGCTGGACGCAACAGCTTTTCTGTCTATTTTCAAAAGGTTTGATAGAAAATCTTTCATGCAGTGCTTGAGTTTGAAAAAAGTGGTGAGAAGATAAGGATATTTCAACAGTTTGCTGAATTGGAAATGGCCGGCAGCACCAAGAATCAAGATCCCTTCTTAGTTGTGCTCTTGTTGAACCCTCTGGTCTGCTAACATAGCTAGATGTTTGTGTTTGTGAAAAGAAAGCGACCCAGTTTGACCGCAACATCAGTTAACATTCATGACTGTGCCTTCGGCTATGCTGTCATCATACAGGGGAGACAGCAGACATCAGCTCCCTACTAAAAATGCAATCATTACGCCCAGCTGGAAATGCTAAAACATCATTCATCTCAGCTTACCTCCGGTAAACACCGCTTGTGAACTTTGGGTGTTTGGGGACGCCCCAGTGCCTCTTGCTGAATTGTGATATAACCAGCAAACACAATACCCTGGTCAAAAACAGGGAACAGTATTATTATTTTTTAAATTAAAACATTGTACAGGTTTTTATTAACAACTTTTGTGACCAAAATTTCTGCAACATCCTTTTTCATGTCAAGATTGACCCCGACTCAGATGTGTCTCTTGATTAACACGTGTGTGTGAAGTGTGGAAACACTCATCACAAACAGATGAGGTTTATAGAAAAGTTCAACCAACCATACACACTTGAACACAGCATGCCCAAACACACGTGTAAATCCACTTTCCACAGCTTCCACACACACACACACACACACACACACACACACACACCGACACACTCTCTTACTGCAACTACTTCCTCAGCAGTGACCCAGTCTGTGACCCCTTCATAACTCTTCCTCTCCCCCTCTTCTTCCCCTTTTACCCCAGTGCTGTGGTCTAGTGCTGCCGCCAGCCCTAATTATTTGGCGTGTGGCTCCCCGGGCCTCTAATAGGCTGAAGTGTTGTGGTTTACAGAGCGGGTGCAAAGTGCCTGTGATTTCCAGCACCCAATTAAGCATTTAGGGCCACTTAACCACTGAAAGCCCAGTGGAAAAGCTGTAAAATCCTGAATTAAAAGGAGCGATGCCACGGTAGGGGCATGACTAACTGCCCCCGGGGTTGCTGCACTGTGAACGGAGCAAGAATGCAGCCGGTCGTGGTGGAAGCAGCACTGCGGTGATACTATAATGTCTGATCTTGCTCAGTTTTTGTGGTTGGCTCAGTCATGCTTAGACAGGATTTGAGCTCCCCTCTCCCCTATGGGACCAATATGGCAAATGAGAACAATATGTAGTTGCAGTTGTCCACTTCTGTAAAGCAGCAGATGTCGGTTGTACGTATAGAGGTAGAAGGTAGCTCAGATTAGCATCAAGTTAAATTTTGTGTCAAGACAATAGTGATTTTAAATGTATAATCAAGATTATGTTAACAGATAAAATGCTGTAGGTCAAGATCCTGGTTTCTTGAGCGGTTAAGCCTTAAGACTCAGCAGTAAGCTCTAAAGTTCAACTTTAACAAGCAATGCCAAGACTGGCTTTGATCTAGTTTCTTGGGAATAGGAATGATCTTTATCTGATGTCTGATGTTGTCAGCATAATGTCCCATGACCGCTCTGCACAGAATCAAACACACCATCTCCTGCCAAGTTCCCTTTTCTGATGCTTTTCTATTCACACTTTACATTGCAAACACCGGGGCTGGACTCTGGCACTTTAAATTAATTAATGTGCATGTTTATCAAGCATGCATTCATATTTTTATTCTTCAACATCTTGTGTCAAGGCAAATAAAACGCTCACATTTAAATCATCTGCCTTCTTAGTGCAGGGTTGTCTTCATCAACTCCAATTCAATTCAAAACAGGCTGAACTAGTTATTTTTTTATTATGTTTTATGCTGTTGGACTTGTGTAAATAATCTAATTGTTGGATTGAATTGAAATGAAATGGACCCCAGCCCTGTTTTCAGACAGGCAGAATCTTGTCTGACATACACTATGCTGATAGGATGATATACAGAAGCCAAAACATGAATTACTTACCTCAGTAGCACATACAGTATAGTAGAACATGTAGAAACACACACAGTCTCATCACAGAACCAAAGTGTAACTGTATATATAACTTATTATTGTACATAATGTATACTTTAATAAAGATGTATGGCAAAACATGGCTTGGTGTTTGACTTTAGTAAAGCAGTGACTGAGTGAGAAGCAATAATAAACTATAAAATCTGCATTTTTTCTGTTATATCTTGGCTCTGGATTGACCCATCAGGACTCCGTAGGATGTGGTACAAACTACCTGAGGGACTAAGGGTAGCAAAAGCAGTAGAGTCAGACCTTTCACTTAAAATGCAAATACACTGAGGTTGATATGGGAATACATCAGATAGTTTTTGATTTCACTCAGAGTCACAAATGTCAACCTCATGGTGGTGCTAAAGGAAAAGTCACCAATGTCAGAAGAATTAAATCTATGAGGACCATGACTGTCTGTACAAAATTTCATGGCAATCATTTAGAGCTGCAACAATTACTCGACTAATTCAACCAATAAATCAACTCAATCAACCAAAAAATTAATCGCTGACTATTTTGATAATCAATAATCGCTATTTTTAAAGAAAATAATATCAATGTTTCTCTGGTTCCAGCTTTTCTAATGTGTAGATTTTCTGGTTTCTTTATCCTATGATGAGGACGTCACCTTGGGTTTTGGGAAATAGTGACTGACATTTTTCACCATCTTCAGACATTTTATAGACTAAACGACCAATTGATTAGTCAAGAAAAGCATTAACAGATTAAACCAATAATGTTAGTAATCGTTAGTTGCGGCCATTCAATCATTGAGATATTTCAGTCTGGTGGACTGACTGACCGACAGACTGACATCGCCATCTTTAGAGCGATGACTCTAACTAAAAAGTTATTCTGATCAACTCTGTAGCATCTGTGTAGGGAAAATCTAAAAGTTATTCTAATTATGCCAATAATAAATAAAATGCAAATCAATTCAAAATTCACATTTGATTGGATAAATCTACGTATATATCACCAGGTGCAGGATGAGTACTCAAAAATGTTCTAATGTTTTACAACAAAATGTTTCACAACCAAATATAAGATTACATGATGTGCATAATGTCAAAGATGAACAAAACTCATAGTGGCCTGAAGTATAGTATAGGATCCCATATACTGTAGTGGTGCATCCAGGATTATTTGTGAGCCATGACAGCGGACACTGACAGGGTCGGTAAATGGCTTAGAGACATTAAATGGAAAATTGCTAATCACAACATTTTCCAGTTCATTCAAACCTCCATCATTTAATTATAGGTCATTAAATGTGACACATTAACTTGATGGTTTAGCAAATGAGAGATAATTTCACTGGAAAAAGACTTTAACCTCATTCAAGTATTAGTTTTCGCCCTCAAATGCACTTTTCATCTCTCCCACTGGCTTGCTACTGCAAGTCGGGAAAGAGTTCAGGAACCAGAACCAAATTTTCTCTCAATTAATTAGTTTCTCCTTACTATTAAGCATTAAATCTTCTTATTATGTTATTTTTTGTGTACCTCACTACTACTGTATTTTTCTTACAAAAAAGCCCCCCAAAAAACATGGTGTCATAATGCTGCTCTCCAGACACCTCAGAACTTGAAAATATCCAACCTACTATTTGAAAAAGGACGATTGAGAGGATCTTTAAGTCGGAGCTTTGACTTGGAAACCCGGGCCCATTTCATGCACCCCAACATCACTGAAAAACAAATGCTCTGACGTTACTCAATGGCAGTATGCACAGAAGTGAACATGGAGGTCAACACCATCAATCAAAAGTAATCAACTTAAGGCCATATAATCATTTCTCTTGCTTAAAAACACTTTAAATAAAATAAGACTGATTATTTATGTAGAGTGATGTCTAAATCCATTGTAAATGTTGCAAGCTAGTTAACTAGCTATAAGGAGAGCTATGGCTAGCTAGCTAGAGAGATACAGTTTGTCACGGTCAACCATATGGATTGTTTGCGTTTGGCGTTGTGAGCATGGATGTATAATACATCCATGGTTGTGAGACGTGGGACGCTTCAAGCTTGAAGTTCTGAATTTTCAATGTGGAAATCAAAACTAACTGTCACCAAGAGAAGAAGAACAATTGAAACCTTCTACAAACTATAATGTTCTGTTCCTTATACAAGAAGTCTTGGATTAGCAGTGGTGGAAGAAGTATTCAGATCCATTACTTAAGTAAAAGTACCAATACAGCAATGTAAAAATACTCTGCTACAATTAAAAGTCCTGCATGATGAAAAATCCTACTATACATAAGTATAAAAGTACATAAGTATTAGCAGCAATATGTAGTTAATGTATTGCAGTAAAAGTAGTGGTTTGGTGTCCCTGACTGATATATTATTATATATGACATCATTATATTATTAATACTGAAGCATCAGTGTGTAAGCAGCATGTTACTGTTGTAGCTGCTGCAGGTGAAGCTAGTTTGAACCAGTTTACATACAGTTTGCTACTTTAGTCCAGTGGTTCCCAACCTAGGGGTCGGGCCCCTCCAAAGGGTCACCAGATAAATCTGAGGGGTGATGAGATGATTAATGGGAGAGGAAAGAAGAAAAAACAAAGTTCTGATACACAAATCTGTTTTCAGTTTTTGGTCTTTTTCTCTGATCTTTGATTTTTGGTGAAATATTGGATCATTTGAACATTTATGAAATGAAACCATGTGAGAAGTTTAGAAGGAAAAATCATGATTTAGTGGAGCCATTAACAACTCACAGACATCTGAAATGTGACCCCAACTACACACTGCTTTTTGTAAAACGTCAAAAGCCAAAAGGGTTGGAAACCACTGGTTTTATCTTTAACGATGTGTTGTATTTTAAAAGCTTGTTATATTATCCATTATGTCAAATCTTCATCTGAAAAGTAACTAAAGATGTCAAATAAATGTAGAGTGGAATAGAAAGTACAATATTTTGGTCTGAAATGTAGTGGAGTGGAAGTATAAAGTAGCATCAAATGGAAATACTAGTAAAGTATGAGTACCTCAAAAGTGTACTAAAGTAAAATATTTACTCAAAGTAAGTGTTGGGCGCCAGACAGGAGTATAATCAAAATGCCAATCCTGTCACTTTTTAGAAAAAAATTATATATACAAATGAGCAATTTAGAGAGATAACCCAGACAGCTTATTACACTTGCTACAAAAGTATACCACATTAGAAAAAAAACACAATTCAACAATTCATCTTCCTCATTAATTAAATGTTATTGAAACCAAATAATAGTTGAAACAATCACTCAAATCAAATAATGGTGTAATTTTAACTCAAAGTCTTTCTTTCACACTCCCAAATCTTTTTCAGTTCATTTTACTCGATCAAATTGTTTAGTCAAAAAAAGTCAAATGCAAAATCCACAGTCCCCTAAATAGTTTCCATTATAGAGATTGTTGTGAGTTGTGAGTGTGAATGAATGTGAATCGGTTAAAGTCAGTAGTATTCAGTTCAATGGTGCAACCTTTGTGTGTGTGTGTGTGTGTGTGTGTGTGTGTGTGTGTGTGTGTGGTCCAGGTATTCCTCATGTTGTGGGAACATAAATCTGTTTACACAGTCATGTTGTGGGGACTTGCCTCCCTCATGAAGACAAAAGCAATTCCCCTCAACATAAATCATTAATTTTAGGGTGAAGACTTGGTTTAAAGTTAAATTAAATTCAGGGTTATATTCAGGTTAGGGTGAGGCATGTGGTGGTTATGGTTACGGTTAGGATAAGTCTCCAGGAAATGAATGTAAGTCAATGTAATATCCTCTGAAGTGATGGAAACATGACTGTGTGTGTGTGTGGTTTTGGGGGGGGGCTGGATGGCTGACCAAAGAGGTGAGCAGGGTAAGGAGACGCCTGGAGAGTTACAGGCAGGGAGACTTAGCACTTAACTTCACTTTCTGGAAATCCAACCCAGGCAAGGAACAGCTTCCGAGCAGATCAGAGGGAAGACAGACCAACTTTCATCCCAAATCCGCTACAGGAATCAGCACATTTCCTCAGCCCATGGTTGTTCAGCGTGATCCAGGAAAATCCAGCCGGTTCTTTTGCTTAGGTAGGTGAGGTAGGTTGTCCAAAAACTGGATTAAGTCTTCTAATTATGTCCTCTTTTTGTCACTCTCACTCCTCTCTGTTCTCCTCCATGTTGCTTTTGTTAGTTTTTCCCTTTCCCCCGTCTCACAGGTGTGTCTCATTTATCTCCTCTCCTTCCCCAACTTCCTTTCCTTTACTTCTAGGTGGTAAAGGGCTATGCTGCTCCTTTCCTTACCTGCTTTCTGTCACAGAATAAATGTACTTAGTTACTTTCCACCACTGTGGATTAGAAAATGATGCAACACCGTCAACCAAACAATTCTCACAACCTGGAGGAAATCTCATTTTGGACAACACTTGAGTAAACATCACTGTAACCACTTATCTTTTTTTAAGAAAAATAATAAAGACTTTCTTTCCACCAACATGACATCAGCCACTACAGTGTCAGCTGTCACCTCAGCACACATCTCTATCATCATTTCGCTCTGTGTGGGTGTGTATTTGTGGCTGGATTCCCATGGCTTTAGCTAAATGATTAGGTGTGTATATGCTGGCTGGGGATCTTAAGGTGGTTTAAGAAAAGATCTGTCTGGCAGTGGAAACGCCGATGCTGCTCTAGGGCATCAGGGCAATACGGAGGTCTTTCTCTCATCAGGTTTCAAACACTCAAAATAATAATTTCCACTTGAATAGCCTTTAAGTCTGATAACGCACCCACATGCAGTAGGGACACACATGTATGCAGAAGTGTGTGTGTCATCAGGGTTTTTGCATCTTTAGCGCTTGGCTTGCTTATAAATGAAGAGCATGAAGCCATAAAGAGCCTCCCAGGGGAAGGAGTGCCAACCAGAAGAATCATTAAACGTCTGCCAGTCAGCAACCTCTTCACCTTCAACACAACAACTACATGCACACACTCATCCCTGTCAGTCATCTGCAGACACATCAAACAGCTGGAGAAGAAATAATGCCCAGATCTCAGTCAGGTGTAGTTTCTTTGATTGCAGGACAGGATGAACTGTGTTCCTAATCAGTAGAATGCTTTCAACAGCAATTAATACAATGTTGAAACTGCCCTTTAAGGAAAATTCCTCTGAAGCAAATGTTAGAAAACATCTGCACACAATGCACTTTATGTATTTGGATCCTCCTTATTTTGTTATTTCAAATTATGACGATCAACTTGTTGAGGTGAACTAAGGACTCTCATTTTCAAAGGGGCCCTTTCTTAGACACTAAAGTCAAAACATTAATAAAAAAATAAAGAAAATTTTAAGGGGATTTTTTTTGTAGACTGTCAGCCCTGAGAAAACTAAGAAGCAACAGCGCTTCTCTAGAGCTGCCATGTTGCACAGACTTTCAAAAGTCATAAGGGGAGAATTTCTTTTTATAAGAAAAGTTATGATGGAGAAGGCCTTATGAAAAACAAAAATGCAGGAGGCAGGCATTGTAGTGTGCGCAAAACATTGCACAGGCCCAGTTGTGAGCATGAAAGATCATGTATGAGGACGAGCACAGAAGCAGTGTTTTTAGCCACACTTTGTGTTTGGAACATACTGATGGACAGCTAAGAAGTAAATTATGCAGCAGGAGTGGTTTAAGAATTTTCTATCAATATTTTGACACTGATTTGAACAAGTTATTATATTAGGCGCTCAAGATCAAGATATGGATTTTGGGTGAAGATAATTTACTATAAATTCATATGTATCAGCCTGCCAACTTCAGATGCACACAGCCACTTTATAATGGAGAGAACTCAGCTAATGAAGTTTTATGTTGACCTTGGAAACGATGACATTCTTGCTACTCTTGCACATAAAGAAAAAAAGGGCTGCAGGGCATCCAGATGAAGATTCATCTACAACTATTTATTAACATTTGTAACTGCAGACTTTAATTATGTTCATTAATGACTTATTAAATATAACTGCAGATCTGATGACTACAGTCATAATAAATTATTATAACCCTTTGACTTATAATGATTTATAACTGCAGACCTGATGACTTATCAAAATGTGTGAAACATTTAACCCTTTATTAATGATTCATATCCATTAAAGTTTTGGACTGGTCAGCCTGGCTCGGCTCTAAACATCCTGATTGTCTACTTGGTCGTTTGTTCAGGGACATACACAAAACCTATCCGGTGTGTATGCAGTCTCAGCAGCTGGCTACTTGTTTAAAAAACTCTGTATAAGCTGGCCAATCAGAACAGAGTGGGCTCATGGGGAGGGGGGCCTTAAAGAGGGAGGAGCTGAAACGGCCTGTTTCAGACAGAGGCTGAACTGAAGGGCTGCATAATGAATCAGTGTGAGTTAAATAAGGAGTTTTTTGAACTGTAAATCATGCAAAGATATTCCAGAAGAGCCCCAGATGATAAAATATCGACCCAGAAATGTGCATAATATGTCCACTTTAAGGATGGAGATGGAGACAGTAAGCAATTAGCTTGGCTTAGCATAAGAATTGGAGTCAGGACAAAACAGCTTGTCTGTGGTGAGGATAAACTGTTGTTTGTAAAGAAATAGTTACACTACCCAAGTCCAATAAAAGTGGTCTTCTGGTGAGCAAAGGCGTCACAGATCTGGGTCTACTGTTAAATTTGCAATAAACATAAAAAATTATGGTTCAACATGTGTTAGCTTAGCCTTTTACTGTCCAACACACAATTATGTTGAGTAATAAAAACAGTTACCACAGTTTCTTAAAGAAATTAATTTCCATAATTAAAAAAAAGTGGTTGGAAACATTTTACAACCAAGTGCAAACATCAGCAGCTAACACTTTTTGGAAAGAATATTTTTCCACTTTATGAGACAATAACATTTGTTATGAAAAGTAGGAAAACAAACAAAAATTTGGCGACACAGACACAAACACAAACACATGTCAAGCGTGAATAAAGCACTATCAATTTAAATGATACAACCAGCATCAAATACAGACCTCTTGGTCCTTAATGACAGAAAAGCAGAATAAAAGAAGTGAAAACAAACTAGAAACTGGAAACCAGTGTGATCCCAGCCCATCTACCATGAATCACCTCTGACAGCTGCTTCCACTCACAACTCCTTAACACACTAGCTACCTCATTTACAGTCAGGTATATTTACCAGAACATCCGTGTGCTTATTGTGTTACTCAAGCAGCATATTGTGGCTGGAGGAAATAATATACATTTGGTGGTCTGCCATGTCAAATCACTGATTGACTTGGCTTTATGGTTCTGCTGAAGTGGAACCGCTAATGTTTCGCCCTGCCAGCCTCCTCCCCACCAACCAAATAACAGTTTAATGAGGTTTACCAGCCAGACTGGAGCTGGGGGACTCTTTAGGGTAATTTTCAGAATATTTGGTCCTCTGAAAAAACTCAAACATAAATCAAGACCAGTGTATAAACTTGTGTGGGTGATGCAGTGCAGAGTAGACTGGCAGAGTTAAGCGTGTTAGGGAACAGGGAGCAGACACCGGCGTGCCGACTGCAGTGCAGACCAGACTTAAATGAAATCATGAAAGTAAATAAATACGCCATTCACAGTTCCTGTAGTGGGCATACTGGCAATAAGGTCTTTTAAAGTGATACTTCACCCAAAATTTGTTTGAGTGTCACACACGCTTCCCCTTTTGGCTTGTAGATTCCAACACTGACAAGTTCAACAAAATTCAGAAAAACTGAAACCTCCATCTTCACTTCACTTTTGAATTACATTGATCATGCTGGTCATGTATTGCTTACTGACTGATTGCAGCTGTGTGCAGCACCTTTTGCATGTATGCACCACAGCATTGTCTAGAGAATCAAGTATTTAGTCATCTTTTATTGCATTGTGTGATTGTAGTTGGGTTCAGCACTTTTTTTGCACTAGTGCACTAATGCATTACCTTGTTGTGTTACACAGTATATGTCTTGTTATGTATTATGTGATTGCAGCGGTGTACAACACTTTTTTGCACTAGTGCACCACTGCATTGTCTTGTCAATTTGAGGTATTTTTTTTACATGTATCGCTTGATTGCAGCTCTGTGTAGCACTTTTGCCCTTGACAAATTTCCTTTGGGGCATTAAAGTTTATCTCATCTCATCATCACGGTCCACTCAATCCTCAGTATGTTCCAGTCATATTTTTGCCAAAATCTTCAGCTTCTGAATCACATGAATTCCTTCTTTGAGACAGGTTTGTTACGTGTATTTTGGGTGGAAATGTGACTTTGTGAACATACTGATCACTAGCAGAGAAGTAAATTATCATGCAGGGGTGGTTTGAGACTTTTTGACAGTTATTTATTCTTTTGACATGATTTCAAACTGTCCAAAGCTCCCTCTGCAATGATGGCCGGGCAGGGAACCGTTCACAGCAGGACAGTTTGATTCATAAGGATCATAATTGATAGCCAATTGATTGCCGGGTCTGTGGTCCGTTTACCTGAGATCATTTAAACTGTACTGATGTGTCCCAGCTTTTCATTAGAAGATGGCCTTATTGGTATTGCAGCATTATGACATTAAGCCAGTAAATGGTCCAGCTCCTAAACAGCTCCAAATTACAGCTTCCCCAAAGCAAATAAGTTGATGGAATCAGAAAGTGACAACCAGCTTCACAGTGAGCTCCAGTTTTCAGTCAATTTGTATTCTATCAAGAGAGCTGACATGCTCCAGGGCAGAGGAGATGGATGCTCAAGAAATGGCTGATGACAATGATCTTGACAGTGATTTTATTAACCACACAACATCTGCCTTGAAGTGATAAAAAACATATGAAAACGATTTTCAGCCACATTAGCAGAGTGGCTCTATGGATGGAAATGTCAGTCTGTTGGTCCACCACTTTGGTCCAGACTGAAATATCTCGACAACCATTAAAAGGATTGCCATGAAATTTTGTACAGGCGTTCTTGTTTCCCAGAGGATGAAGCCCACCGACTTCGGTGATCTCCTGACTTTTCCTCTAGTGGAGAGGTTGACATTTTTGGTTTTAGTGTAATATCTTTACAACAATTATATTGGACTGACTGCCATAAAGTTTGGTTCAGATAATCTTGGCGCCCAAGGGATGAATCCTAATGATTTTCACGTTTTTGTCTAACACAACAGCCTAGTCAAGTTAAAGACCAGTTTTAAAGTTAAAACTTGTTAAATGTATCAGGGTTGGATGTGTACACGTAACCTAAATGGGTGGCTTGTTGAAAAATGGTCAATACAAGATTGAGTGGTTACTCTGCTGCCATGCACACTGTGTTCCACTGTTGATCATAAAGCTGGATTTTTCCATTTGATACCATCCAGATGCAACAAAAAACTCACAAAAGCCTCAATGGGAATGCAATATATTCTCCTCCTCCGAAATACTGCCAGCAAACTCTGCTCCCCTCTTTTATCTTTAATATAACCTCCTCTATCTATGGCTGTTTACTGTTGGTAAAGTGGTAAAAAAGTAAGCAAGTAAAGACTTAATCAGGGTGATTTGCTCAGAAGGATGGTGGGGGATTTCCCCCTCTGGTCTCTAGTTACGCCACTCATTTACAACGACCGCAATCATTTTTCAAAGGGCTTTAAAAATAAATTGTTTTCAGTTCATCTTGTATATAAAAGGAAATTTTAACATTGCTCTTGCATGTGTTCTGGTGCCTGCCAGGCAATAACTGAAGTAGTTAGAAACCAAAGTAATTTGGGATAACTTCTCTGATCATTAAATGGGCTAAACTAAAAGCTACATCCTTGTCTTTACCACAGCCATGATTCAGAAGCCCCTAAACAGATAAAAGGAAAATAAAACATGCTCAAAAGCGTTGTAAATACAGTGACTATAGTGATTTAGTTTGTTTTAGGAAGGTAAGATGCTATAAATTCATCTGATTTCCAAACTTCAAGAATAGTATTTTTTACAGTTCACTATGATATCAACATGTGTCTTGTTTCCACCAGTTGAAATAATTTACTGCAACTCTAATGCCTGTTGCAGATGCAGACAGTTTCCCAGGGTCTGCAATCTCTCAAAGAATTTACTTCGACTTAAATGTCTCAAACAAGTTGAATTTAGTTTGGCAGAACATTTTTAAACATCTTTGTTCTTGAATGTTTTCTCCAGCAGGTGGTTTCTGTTAAATATTAACTGTCACACAATGTTTTAAATTTTAACCTGCCAACAGGTAAGGGGTAAAAAAGGTGAGAACATTGCGTGAATAGAGAAAACCTGCCACAACTAGTGTGGTCTGGGGACATGTTTGCCTGGGAGAAAATTTTGAAACATATTTGCTTTACATGCTCATTTCTAGTAACTAATAAGTATATTTACATCTGCCTGAAAACTTATTCATTATGGTGTAAAACAACCCCGAATAAAACACATAAAAAGAATCAACAGATGTAGAAGCTGAATACATCAACAACACAAAAACAAGACAACAAGATAAAGAAGTATTTTGGAAATCAGCTTACAGTAGCTTCTTCAGTAACACTCTTCCACTATCAGGCCTGTAATTGGTAAAACTCATAAAACGTTTAAATCTAGTCTACCGTAATAAAACTATGAAAATATTGATGCTGTTACCAAAGGAGAAAACAACATGGTATTACCATAATACTGTTATTTCAAATACGCATCAAATAAACTGGTGTAAATTGAAGTTGTCTGTCATTGCCGTGTAAACAGATAAGCAGCCATGAAAACCACTGACTTATCAACTTGTAGAAATCAAACCGTTTGTCAATTTGCTGTTGTTTGTTGTTTTGCTGTTGTCATGGTAATGCATGAGACACCCTTTAAGATGTGCATTAGAGGTTCTCAGGGTTTATATGAGTGGAAAGCACCAAACCACATAATTAGAATTCTGTGCTCCAAACCAATGATTTGTATTGCTGAAGTTAAAATTAATCAATTCTCCTCGGATCTACACGAATCTCGTAGGTGACCTATTTTGACCTCAAAAAAGCGAATTTTGCTGAAAGGTGAGGAGTCTGCATCTCTGTTCTTCCCATTATCATCAAATGTGCTTAGAAATGCAGAAATTAAAAATATCTTTCACAGATGAACTGATCTTGAAAATAATCATTACTGTAGTCGCAGCCTCAGACCAGACATAATGATGAAAAACTGATTAATAAAAATAAATGCATTCTTGTGAGAAATCTGAGTAAATGTTATAGTCGAAATTAGAAATCATCTATAGACTCATCAATTCAAGTTAGACAATAAGTGTAATATTGACCAATTCTACAATAAATATATGATCCAACAACATATCCAACAAATTTTTCATCAAAATAAACACTGACAAAACTTGAACTGAACATAAACTCCTGCAAAGTTAGTTTCAGATGCTGTAAAGCTCTTAAAAAAGCGGATGCACCACTTTCAAATCCAGACCAGCTGAGCACTTCCGGGTGGCTCTGAACAAGTACGTTTTAAATATCAGCTGTAATTGTTCCAGTCCCTCCAATCTCCTCCATCAACCAACACCACCAGTGTGTCCCATACTGAGAACATTACCCCCATCAATCCCACCCGTGATCTGTAACAAACAAATAAGACAAGTTTATTCAAAACATATGGATTTCAGCATTTCATATGCCGTCCAATCTTAATGTCCTTCGGTTCTTTTTGTTTACTACCATTAAAAAGCTTCACAGTCACAGCCTCGCTTCCTCTGAGCACATGAGACACCCATTAAGACCACTGGCAAGCATTTTAAACACATAAAGAGACAAGACATCAGATTAGCATTGAGGAACACAAAAACAGGTCACAAAGTGCAAACATACACAACATTAAAAAAGAACTTCTGACAGACAAAAGAACTTCAAAAACATAACATTGGATAAGTCGAGAGTATGTGTCTGCATATGTTATTTGAGGTAAAGCAGGATAGAGCTGCTGCCATGAAGTCCAGTTGGAAATATGGTAATTACAGTTTGAGCGCAAATGGAAAGACCGAGTGGATGTGCTGAAGTCGTGAAGGCGAGTAATCTTTGTCCTAACCGGGATGTCGGACCTTGAATCCAGCATGAGGTAGAGAAACACGTGTTGAGTGAGTTTTATTTTAGGTTCTGGAGGATGGACCTGAGGTTGAGGCAGAGGAAGGTGTGTGCGTGGTTGGTTTTGTGATGAAGCTCTTGTATCTGGAGGTGGAGGGAGGACAGCTCGAAAAGACGTCGGTTCCTCCTGGACAAAAATAAATAAAAATCAAAGAAATACAACACAAGCACCTGTTAGTCCGAAGACAAGCATTGAAAGGGTCCATCATCAGTCAAACTACCTGCCTGAGCAGATCAATAATGAAGTTTAAAACTTAAACATCAGACTTCACATTTTCTATTTCATTCTATTGTTTGATGTATCTGAAAACCACCAGTTTCTGAGTCCAGGAAATACAACCTACTAGTCCAAGAAATAAACTGAAAATTAAAAATGGTGAAGTTTTTGGCTTGATGTGACCTCAGCAAATACACAAAGATCGAAATCCATGAGCTGATTAGCAGTAAGCAGAACAAACATTCACACAAAATTGTATTTATTCTTTCAGATGTTTGTATAATCTTTGCTTTTTTTCTTGTGAATTACTGAATAATTTTGCCTCCTTGGAGCTGTAAAAATATTAAAATACAACAGCAATTAACAACTAATGAATAAGAAGAATAAGAATTTACTTCCCCCAATTAGAGACGTGTTAATAATTGTTCAATATGTGATATCAGCATGGAGGGCCACTGTAACTACCTGATGCCGGAGAGCTTCTGTAGAAGGATGGAGAGCTTTTCCAGGGATGGCAGCTCCAGATGAGGGGTTTTAAGAAGCTGGGAGACCGTTCGGAAAAACTCGTCACAGCTACATGCCTCCAGGAAGGGATTTAGGTAGCCTACAAGCACAAAAGCACAACCAGAGCAAAGAAAAAGCAGGATATTATCAAAACAATTACTCTAATAAACAACACACATATTTGTATTCAGTGTTAAAACTTCTGAAGAGATGGAAATGATCAATTTAGTCTTGCCATACTTTCCGGATTTGCATAAGAATGAAAACTACATGAACCCACAAACAAACCATGAAAACTCTTTAACGATCAAACTGAAGAGACGGAGACACAGATGCTGGTTGGAGCGACTCTGTGATGACTGTATTTGTCCTTGTTAACTCTGACCTTCACTACATCAAACCATAATCTTACACACACGCACACACATACACACAGGGAGATGAAACAGGGAAAGGGCTACAGCTTCGATCCACACAGATGTCAGATACACATTTTTTACATTAATAAAAGCTAATGTGGACCTTATGAAGTCCTAAAATTAGTCGGTTCCTGGTAAACAAACATTTGTTTCTGCTAAACTTACATTCCTGCTCCTTCAAAAACTAACTCTCCACTGTCTTAAACCACGCACCAGGGTGAGGGAATACAATCTGAGCAACAGAGGGACATTTTTTGGCTGGTACAGCGGTCCTGCTGGCATAAAATCACAGCAGAAGACTGGGACCGGGAAGAACGGGATCAGGTTCAGATGAGGAGGGATAAGAAAGGGTAGAATGTAATTATATGAGAAGGATAAAAATGGATAGGATAGTTTGGTCAGTCTTTTTCAGCAAAAACACCACCTCATCTCAAGGTTAAAAAGCTTAAAAATGTAATGTTATGTCAAGAACAATTCTGATACATTTTTTCTTGCGCATTTGGTATATTTCAAAGTTTAATGTCATCCAAACTGTTGTATAAATTCCTGACAGCGAACGGACAATGTGGCTGCCAGCTAGGCTTCATTTCTGTAGCTGAACATCAGTACAACAAATGTGTGAGGTGATGGGAGGTATTAATTATATTACCTATCAATTATTCTGTTTACCTGATTGTCTTTCTATTAACGAATTAATCTGTTCAGACTAGAGCTGCAACAATTAGTCGATCAACTGATTAGTTCATCAAACAAAGAATACTATCAAATTATCAAAAAGCAAAATGTTTTAGTAATTTTTTTTAAAGCAAAAATGACAAACATTTTCTTGTTCTAGCTTCTCCAGGATTGATGAAAATTACAACAGGCATTTTTTCACTATTATCTGACATTTTATAGACAAAATGATGAATAGAGAAGATTATCGCTTATAAATTAATCGATTACTAAGTCCTAGTTAAGACTACAAAATGTCAGAAAACAGTAAACACAAGGTAACATTTAAGGTTATCAATCTACAAACAGTGTAAAACCAGGAGATGTTCAATTTACAATCATACAAATAAGGAAAAAAAGAAGCAAATCCTCACACATTTGAGAAAATGGAAATGAGAATGTCTGACATTTGTTTTTAAATTACTTTACTATTAATAGATTATCAAAACTGTTCATTTTCACCCCAAATTTCTTTCCGACCAGAGTGAGAATCATTTAAAAACTGATGGGGCACCAGGTCCTTAGTTTATTGAAATTATTATCAAATTGTCATAAAGATGTTTGCAACTGGCCTGCGTCTGTCTTATGGTAGAATTTAGACCAGGAGCATAACAAGCATTTGCAGCACCCAGTGATTTAATCTGTGCTACATTTTACACCTATGTCAAAGACAAAGCTGGAAACAGACACACACACACACACAGAAATACATACACACACACACACACACACACACACACACACACACACACACACAGAAATACAGACACATTTCTTTCGACTTTGAAGGTCGATTACATACTGTAGGTGCTGTGGGAAACATCACATAGCAAAGAGCAGTGGTAAAAAGCCCCTGTCTAAAGTGATTTAAGCAGGTCATCAAGAGCTTTTCTTTACTGCAACAACACCAAAACACATAACGACCCACACTTCTCCACAGTGGTGAGCATGGAAAGAATGCAAACCAAACACACACACAGCAAGTGGGTCCATATGTGACCATGGAAGTTGAATACACTGTATGAAGCAATTTGGTGGTTAATGTACTACCCACTATTTACCAGACATCAGTCAAAGCCAGTAAAACACTTCTACTTAGTGAGTTTGTGTATATGTAAGTGCATTTTTTGTGAACTATGAAGGTGCTTTTTACAAGATGTGTTGTGTAACAGGTACGGCATGTGACTCTACTTCATACATTAAAGTCTAGCTGTGGCAGTATGACCAGGACGCTGTGTGTATGCGTGTGTGTGTGTGTGTACGTGTGTTGTGTACAATTAGACCTTTTTGTTTTGTTTTGTTTTACTGGCAACCTTCAGGTGTAAGCGTCTCTCTCCCTCCTCCTCGCCCCTCTCCTGTCTCCCCTCATTACCGCTTGTAAAACACAATAATTAGCAAGTCTTACTAGACTTACAGTCCCCTTGAAACACAACTGCACGCAGGTCTGGCCCCAGTCGCCTCTGGCGCATGGCTCTGCTGTCTATTAGCATACAGCAGTCTTAAATGATACGGCTCATAACCCTGCCGAACTCACACTTCTATGGAAACCTGCTGCAGCTGCTGTCTCCTCCTCGTCCGACTCAATCAAGTCTTTTTGTCATCCTGTAAAAAAAAAAAAAAGGCGGGAGGTGGTGGAGTTCCAAGGTTTTACAACCTCAACTTCCAAATCCATCGCCTGACCACTGTTTATGACCGACGTGAGCTCAGACAAACCACTACCTCTCACATGTGGTTTTTATACGGGGATGATATGGAGTGATACTGCAGAAGAAGCTGGTATAAATCAAAGTAAATAGTGATAGTAAAGACAGTCTATAAATCTAGGCTAGAAGAGTGATCACAGCAGCTTTCAAAAGGTTTTTTTTTTTTTTTTTTCCAGGCAGTGTTGAGGTCACTTGGTTGGTTTGGACTCCCTCAGTGCAGTAACGGGTTTCAATATTCCTTTTACTTTACACCTCTAAAATCTGTCACAGTTTGACTTCCTCAGTTTAGCATTAGTCAGTTTATTAGAAGTTCTTAGTATGATTATCTTATAATTAACGAAATGAGATCTTCACACTGTATCATAACATACTATAGTGACTGAGAACACTGCACACAGTGTGGTGGTGATGTATCATTAAGTCGGCTGTGTTGTCACCGTTGACTCCCACTCACACAGTAGGTTCTGATGGTTTTAATCTTCACCTGCTTTATAGCATGAACATACTGACATAACCCATTTAGCAATGGGGGAAAAATGTGTTGTCTCTTTTTATTGTTATCTCTTTTAATAATTTTGCCTGTTGCCTTCTACCAGATCAATGTGTATGTACCAGTATGCATGTGTCAGCAGTCTACAAAGAATCTAATAAAAACTACGAGTAAACTACAGCATAAGCATTTTTTAATGCCAACAGTATATTGGTTATTGGTTTAACAAATTCTTCCATCCACAAAACATTTTTGGATGGATTAAAAACTATGAGAAGAAAATGCCAAATGATGATGAAAAAAAATCCAAGCAAACAAAAAAAAACGGTGTCATTACTATCGATTACGCTCATTTGTCTATATTCAAACTGAGGCTAAATATCAAATTGAGGTACATTATACGGATCCTTTTGTGAAGACTGATTAGCTCAGTGTGAAATATGTGGAAGAAATTACTTATATGTATATAAAAACCTGCCCCGGTGCAGTCTCTTAATCACACGAGTTTGATGAGTTCTACACTACAGTCTGTCTGATGGTGTGTAGCCATAATGTGTAGCCAAAAATACAACTACTTACGCGACTGTTCTGTGAGCTGCATCAGAATATCTATGGATGGATGCAGCCCTCCGCGGCCGACCCGAAGCACCGACAGCAATATGCGCACTCCTCCGTAGTAAACGAACAGGCCTCGACTCTCCTCACACATCAGCTCAGTATGGAGGGCGTCCAGAGCCTGGGCCAACACGTCAGCTGCACACACACACACACACGCAGAATTATTTAATGTCTTCAAGTCATTTAAGTCTTACATTTGGAATTTAATCTTGCATCTAAAACTGTTGCATGCATTAGTTAGAGCATAAAGTGCTAGGAAAAGAAACTGATAGAAGCTATATTAGGTATTTTTACATTATAAACCAATCTATAGAAAAATCTTCTTTCCAGGGTACAAGCCTCATCTTCCATCATAGAGAAGGGTTTTTCACTATCCCAGCTATCCCTTCTTTCTCACACTCTACTAATGTGCTTTGGTGATATGTGCAGTTCACTTTTGAAGTACAGAACTCGTTTTGTCTCAGATAGTTCTGAGAATTTTTGAAGCTCTACAAAAAAATGCTCTTCAAATGCCCAAACGTACTGGATTTATGCAACCTGACGTGGGATAAAAGCTTTCTTTTATGATTTTGAAATGAGCTCCATCTCAGAATGGTACCCATTATGTGCAGAATCCCAGCAAAAATTAAGGGGAAGAAACATCTACCCATTGCACTCAATCTGGTTTCATGTCAATCCAGAGCAGGAGAGAAAGCAAACCTGGTGTGCAGATTCACAGAAAATAGTCTATATAGTCATAATGAAATGGCCCTTGAGCTTTGAAGATGGATAGTCATTTCAGAGAGGAAGAAGAAATATATCAGCTATGTAACCTGCACCCATTTAGTTCATGAAAACAAGAAGATAAAGGCCAGGGACCAAAATTTGAATGTAGCAAAAAGCTCCTTGCCCTTTTCAAATAATTGGATCCAACAGTTCACACACATTTTACTACATTAAAATAAAAATATCAACCATGGTGGTGCGAGAGAAAAATTCTGGGGATCACATAAGTTATTCATCCTCAATTCATCCTCTGGGGACCATGAATGTCTGTATGTAATCTCTGTTAGCAGCAGCATGGCCGGAGGGAAGCACAGCCAACTAGCCTCTGCTAGAAGAAGCAGCTGGTCTGAAGGGCAGCTGAGTGAAATGGAGCCTGCGGAGGAAGCACCAGGACCGTCAGGGGTGAAACAGTCCGTGGAGGGAAACACAGTCAGGCGGTGGAGGAGAAGGCAACGAATTGGCCTCTCATAATCGGCAGAAAATGTTCATTTCATGCCGTCGCCGATATTTCATTTTAGAGCTTATATCGGCCGATACCGATGACGTGCCGATAATATCGTGCATCCCTATTAAAATTAGTTCAGTTCTTGCAGACTTTGTAACTGACTAGCAGTGAATGATGCCACAGGACTGTTATCCAGTTTACTGTAAAAGACCTGAGCCCTTTCTAGACAGTGATGCCAAGGGTTTTAGGTGACTGTTAATCAGTCCAACAGTATGTAAAGTTCATCTTATCGTCAATAAGGTGATGCCGTCTGGTGTTGTTACAAACAAGTTTACAATAAATAAATGTATTCTTTATTCAAGGGATGGTGGGGGCTCTTTAAACATCGGTGTTGTGTTAGAAAAATACACTTGTCAGTCTAAAAATCTATTTATTGTCCTTATCAGTTATTGTATTGGCATTAACCACAACAAATAGAAAATTATCAGTTAAACTTTATTGGCCCTGAAATTCCATATCTTCCATATCAGCGCATCTGAGAATTTTTTTAATGTCTTAAAACAAGAGGGGGATCTGGAGGGGATTTTTAAATATCTTTGGGTTCTTTTCTGTTGGTCTAAAAACAAGCAATTTAAAGATGTCACCTTCATAGGCATTTCCCCAACTTTCTGACTTTTTATACAGAAGATGCTTTATTGATTAATTGAAAAAATAATCAGCGGAATAATTGAACAAAAGAAAATAGCTGATTCATTATTATAACCCTACTGTTACGCTTGAGACCCATTTATTCATGTAACATCTGTTTGCGGTTTCCATTTACCTTGTGTGACAGTGCGGAGGATGATGAGGATGGAGAGGATGCGTGTGTGAGGACAGGGGCTTCGGTAAAGGGACCAGTTCCTGGACGGTCCACCAGCAACCCCACTGTAGGACTTGGGTAGGTCTGGATCTTCAGACTGGGACGCTGTTGGCTGGGCTGGTGGCTTTGATATCGTCTCTCCTATCCGCCGCAGAGTGGCAAATAGAGCTACATGCTGTGCAGAATACGCAAAAACACATATACACACACAATTATACAAATTATACAATTATACAAAAAACTGTATCTGTGGTCAGTTACTTTTGTTATATAACTGTCAAAAATAGGAATGATATGCCTACCATAATCTTTATCAAATACCACTGTAGAAAATACGAGTTAAGCCTGACAGTGAGTCAATAAGCTCCTTCTCCAAATAATTGATGAAACCAATAAATCAGTGAAATAAACTAAAGCTAGTATCCAAGATTTATGTATTTCCAAAGCAAAAAAGGAGCTGGTGGTTTTCAAACTCACGACATCACTCTCTCAGTTTCTATTCCCTCTCCCCAAGGTCTCCACTGGCTCCACGGGGACCCCAGACTTGAAGTCTTCTCCCTTCCTCCACTTACGAATTCTGGCCTGATACTGGCTGGTTTTAGTCTTAAAAGTGAACACATGTTGCAGCAATAAAGGAGCATGTGATTCCAGTTGAACATCAAGCATGTCACTGAGCAGAAATGACATGACCTGACAAACAAACATGGAGGGGCCAAGCTCCCTGCAGCAAGACTGGAGAAGAGGACTGAAACTTGGAAGTTGGAGGCCATGGATGGAGAATTAGGGTTTAGATGGGCAGGGGGTGCGAGCAGCAGGCTTGAGCGTATTATCGAGTGTATTATAGGCGGCATTTTAGATTGAAGATGTAAGTGTTGCAGGCTGGTATTTGGCCTTCACAATATGACAAGAATGTCAGCTAGTTGCTAAGATTCAAAATAGAGAGAGACGATAAACTTTCCAATCACTTGTCATCCTTTCAACCACTGCTTTTTATCGCCCGAACATACTTCAAAGGCAGGTGATCCGATAAACCTGGCTTTAGCGGGCAGCTGCCAAGAGTGGCAGATTCAAGATTCTTAAACTGACAAGCTCACATGTGGGTGAACAGCTGTTGAGGGATGCCTTATGTATGCAATGTATGGTTTGTAAGAGATTTTTAGTAATTTAAACAACAACCAAAGCTCAATTATGGAGGGGGATACACATCCTTATCAAAAGCCACAAAAACAGTCTGTTCTAATGTCTAGACTGTGTTCAACACACAGAGACAGGCAGGGGACTTCAGATAACCGTGCTTTTCATTTGAACACAAGATGAAACTCGACAGGACCTCCGCACATTAAAGCCCGTCTTGCTGTGAGGGGAGATGTAGTGATAAAGTGGATATCCCCAGCTTGAAGTGGATGTGTAGCTGTGTGTTAAGGGAAAACTCTTGTGTCGTGTTTGGTTTCTGCAGCATGTTGTGAAAGTGTCCCAGCAGCTCTCTGCTTGGAAAATATCAATCATCTCTTGCAAGGCCGAATACTAATAACTGAGGAAGATGCAGGCCACAGAATTAACAGCATTATGTAATAGAATGTAATCTCACACCTCTGTGTTGTTACTTTTTGACAGCCCAGATAATCCATTACAAAAAGAGGGTGAATGCTGCAGAAAAGCAAGGATATCCAAGAAAAACATTTTCAGGGATGAACAGGCTCTTTTCCGATTGATGCTCCCCTTTGGAAGCCATGTGGGAGGTAATATGTTTTTGGACAAGAAAAGCAGATGACATTTTTAAAGTCAGCCACCTAAAGAGTGTACAAACAGGCTTTTGTCATTTTTTTGGCAGTCTCTGACTGTAGAATAACAGAGTAAATATTCCCATTTCTGTGTTAGGAAAGTACTTATTATCTAGCCTTAGGTCACTGTCTTGGTTACATATCTTATTAGCATTGTAGCTATAGTGATGTGGCTCCTTCCTAGTGGTTACTTGCTGAAAGATTTCATGAAATGGCTCTGTGTAGTGGCCACAGGCAAAACTGCAGGTCATGTGACACCATCTAACGCAGAAGTGACTTTTTGGCACGCACACACACACACACACACACACACACACACACACACACACACACAAAACACAAAATAGATGCGAAACTTAAAAGGAAAATTTCCTGAGCATCAAACATATTGCTCTTTGAACTGTCAGAATTTCAAGCATTAGCCTGGGTCCTTAAATCCAGATGTTTGGGTAGAAATGGAAAACTATTAGGTTGATACCACACATGTTCTTCTGTTGTATCCCATCTCGTCTTATCTTTACCTGTGCGCTGTTTTCGATTTGTCTCAAAGCCCAGTGGATGAGGCGAAGAAGGTTGAGGAGGAGGTCAGGTTCCGACAAATGAATTTGAGAAAGCTGATCTGCTAATAACGGCAGCACCTAAAGAATCAATGATAACTTATGACTTTGATTTCAATAAAACTTTGTTCATGTACCATCCTACATGGTTCTTTTTTTGCTTAGAATATAGTTGTAATGAAATCCACCTTGAGGCATCTCTCGTTGAGTATAACCTCCGGAGGCAGAAACTGGCCTACATCTTTCCCTTCATTTCCTGCTGTTGATGAGAGCGTCTGTCCATCAAGTACCCAGTCCAACAGAAAGGCCAGGAGCTTTAGTGAGGTGTGACTGGAGCTGCCCTGAGGGAAAGAGGGTGAAATAATAAAGGGTTAAAAAATATTGTGGAAACAGTCATCTGCAGCTGACTTTGTCACAAGATATTTACTCTAGTTAAAGCAAGGGTAGGTTATTTATTTTAAAAGCATTTTTTGTTATATTTGTTGAAATTCTCTGTATATCACGACAGCAATCAGTAAATTGAATGCTCTGATAGTAAAAGGAAAAAAAACCTCAGTATCTGTGACTGGCGCAAGCCTGTAATAAGTCTGTCCAATCATTTCATTTGGCCTGGATGACACAGAAAGTTTGGAGGCCAGGCGAGCAGTGGGATACCGACGGATAGGAAGTGACGGGACTGCATGAATTGCAGGAGGAGAGAAGAAAAAGATGGTGATGGTGAAAAGATGATGATATGAACGGAAAGCAGAATGAAAAGCAACACGCGATCTTCGGACTATTGCCTGTGGCGCGGGGGGAAACTGAACAGTGAATAATCTTAACAACGCCAGGGCAGGAGACTTTCAATGGAAGTGATTTTGGCTCCCAGAAATGCAATGCGACATCACTCGAATTCACTCATTACTCTTGTGGTGGACTTCAAACAGGTGAGAGGCGGTCCTGTTTCATGTTACTAAAGGTTGCTGTGCCTTGAGAGGTAGTTGTGTGTATGAGTAAGTGCAGTAGTAAACACTGATGTGTTGTGTTACGCGAACGTGTGAAGCGCGTGTATATGCCTGTGCTTTTCTGGTGGGAGGGACTTAGGACGGAGAGTGGATGGGGGAGAGCTGCAGGAGAAGGACTTTATTTTCAAATTTTGGCATTTATCTGCCTTTTCCAGAACACTACCTACCCCAGCTTTAAAGTTGTTGTTTTGATTATACTTTTATTACTGTTATATTAGTTGTATTCTATAATATGTCCATCATGCAGTCACAATGAGCATCTAAGCAAAGAAAAGGAAATTCAAAGGAATAATAGTTTAAATGCATTAAGTATTTCGGCTCAGTCAGTGCTCTCTGAATAAAACAGTAAAAAAAAAAATCCTTGAAATGACAAGTACAGCTGTATCCACCGAGGAGTGTATTCATCTTCATACACAACAGTGATGATAACATAACAGTATCACAAACTATGATTTATCATGTCAGCTGGCAGGGTGGAGAACGGGTTTTGTACTGTTTCCAGCCTGAATATGTGAAAATTAGTGTGTGTCTGACCAAGCTAAATGATAAGTGGCCTTGTTTTTCAATAAACACATCAACGATAAATGAAGCAATGCAATTAGAGCAAACCCCAATGATTGGTAGTACATTCAACTGTAAACACTAACACACAGACACACACAGACACACACAGACACACAGGGTTTTTGAAATACCTTGTTGCTGGGTTTTAAAGGAGCAGCAGCTTTCTCCTTTTTGGATGCTTTAACACACTCTGTGCTCACTTTGTGGCAACCTCTTGATGCTATGCTGTGCTCATGTTTTCTCTGAAAAAAAAAAAAAAAATCAATAAATTCATGAATGAATGAATGAATGAATAAATGAAGCAACATACAGCAGAAACTTCTGCTTTAACATTTAACCAAGAAAAAAATAATAGAATTGCTGTATGTAACAAACAGACAACACTGACTGGTTCTGTATCATTTTTTTACATAAACGGGCCAAGACAAATTAATTGCGCACACAGCTGCTTCAAAATGTTCCTCACAAAAATAGGGAACAAAATATCATATTTTCAAATCTCTGAGAGAATACATTGATTACCTGTCCTCAAGTCTTGACTAAAAAAATTAAGCAATGACCATTTGAGAAGTGTTTTTTCGTAGGTTGTCACCTGTAGGTTTTCAAGTCGAGCCTGCACCCTCTTGGACTGGCTTTCCAACTTCTTATTCTGTTCACTGATCTCATTCAACTATTGATGGAAAAACAGTGGATGTCAATATGCAATGCAAGACCAATGTCTGGAAAATCACTCCTTAATTTGTTTTTATGTATAATATACAAAACTACAAAAACAAAAAGGGGGTGAGGAGTGGGGGTTGTGTTTTTTTGAAAGATGAAAAAAAAAAACACTTAAAACTTCCCATCAGGCATTCATAAAGTAATAAAACATGTGAAGGCTGTTATACAAAAGGCCTATGTCACAGCGCCCTCCTGTGGTCCAAGGTACTAACTGCTCTGTATGAGCCTACTCCTCCACCAATGAGTCTTGAAGATTTCATCAGGAAAAAGAGAGCTCAACATGGACTGGGTCTTAGCACAGTGGATAGATAACAATAGGCTCAAATTTATAATTACTTTCAAAGCCTTTTGACCCCTGTGTTAATGTATGTGTTCAATGTGTTGATGTTTACAACAAAATGAAGACAAAAAAAACCCAGCTGCCGTGGGTTAACTATTTAACATGCTAAACAAAACACGCAAACACACAGTCATGGTTTGTGTGTGCACACTTTTAACCTGTTTCTTCATGTTATCATTCAGCTCCTTAATGGTGTCAAAGCTGGACTTGAGCCTCCTGTTCTCCTTGCTCCGCTCTCGAAGGAGATCCTGCAGCTGGCTCAGCTCTTGCTGGTGTTTCTAGTTAGACATACATACACAATTACACATAATGAACAATGCAAGCACGCTGACAATGCTTAAACGTTTCAGTGATAAATTACACTGAATTGAGTTTGCTATTAAAATTGTATAATAGCCAGTCCATGCCGTCCTTGATGGAAGGTTCTTACTGACCATGACAGAAATGCAATTAGTAGGTTAATTTGATTGAATTAGTCTGATAATTTGATTTGAATAAAATAATAGCTTGGTTCAAAGATCAGGCTGGATTATTGCAATTTTAAGAAAGTGTATTTCCTGAAAACATTAGAGTTTATTTAAGCTATCTAACATGTCTGTACACATAGATTAGGTTATACCTGTAATCCTTCTTGTAAGTGCAGATTTAGAGTAGGTTTAGAGGCAGAACGTTATCTGATAAAATCTTGTCATAACACAATAAATTGGTATGTCACTGCACTTTTAATGTCAAGACATGATGCAAGTTTGTGATGGAGGACTACACAGTTACTTTCTGAAAGTGGTAGTGTGGAAGGGGAGGAAACAAGGTCAAGCTAGAACACACAGAATGCATCATTAGTTTTGAATATAACTGGATGAAGTGTATGTGAATCTGACCTCCTGTACAGCCACGATCCGAGTGTGGAGCATCTCCTCCAGCCCAGTCAGCTTTCCCAGGGCCTCCTCCTGTTGTTTCAGCCTCCTCTCTCGCTCCTGCAGCTGCCTCTCCCACTGCTGCTGGCTTTGTCGCTCCGCCTGCACACACACACACAAACACACATATACAAACACCTGAGAGGAAGAAGCAAGAATCCAAATGCAACTGTTGATCTATATTTCTCCCATCTAGTTCAACTGATTAACTGTTAACTTAACAATACATTGGCTGTGCTCGCTCACCTTTAGTTGTTCATAGATGGTCATCATCTCCTGGTAAACCTTCGCTAATAATGCGGAAGGGGAGCGGCACGAGTCGGATGATTGGCAAGCTCTCTGTAACTGGGCCTTAGTTTGGTGGGACCCTGGGCTACCATCCAGACAAGAAGGCAAGGTCACATCTGGACAAATAGAGGTAACTTATTATCTATTTATAAGAGAGAGCAGCAAGAAAAGTCAGGAATTTCTGCAATAACAGGAAATTAAGAACTTGTCTGGTGAGACTCAAGGATTAATCAGTGAAGCCTAATTTATTATTCATGATCTTGTCAAGTCTTTAGAGGGATATCATTTATTTTACAACTGCAATCATATCAACCTGATTGTTCTTGAAAGGATTTTCCTCCGAATGTAGAAACCCTGAAATGATTTCAGCAGCTGCTACTTTGAGTTTACTATGAGGTGGTCAGTTGTAAGTTAGTACTTCCTTATTAAGCACAAACACTGATGAGTGGTTATCCTCTGACGCACACAAACACACCTGTTTCTGTAAACAGCACCTGAGAGTCCTGAAGGGGAGTCGATGTGCAGTCCCCACTGAGGTCCTCATCACTGCCATGTAAACTACTATCACTGCAAAACCTAAAACAAGACAGCATCATGTTTCACTCATTGCATAATACTCATCATAAACATGTAATAGGTTATCAGTGAAAGTCAATTCATGTGACTTACTGGTCAGGACAGCTGGAAATGGCTTTAAACAGCTCATGCAAAGTTTTGCGGTAGCATTTCAACTCTTTACTTGGCTGTTTGGATCTATGGGCGAGAACGAGCCTTTGTTCTGCTTCTAAAACAGTAGACATAATGCAATGTCAGGCATATTATATTAGACTTTTTTTTTGTCAAGGATCATCAGTTAGATGTGGATTAAGACCAATGAGTGTGGCTCAGTTAAAACACTGTAATAGAATAAATAAACCTGCATATTCTGTGTACTAGGTGATGAGATGGTAAGGAAGAGAGTGAAGCTACAGTATGATCAATACAGTCACCCTTCACATCCTCTCTTTACTTCTCCAGTGAGTGACATAAATACAGTATTGACTAAATGCGTGTGTTTTGGCGTTGGAGACTTGCTGGTACTCAATCAAGCGCCTCTGGAGGACCATGTGGAGGTCCCTGGTGGTACACTTACCATCACTGCTTTTTGAGGCCTTTTCCTCTGATAGCAACTAAAAACACAGGACAATAAACAGTTTTAGGTAAAAGCATATATATTATGTATGATATTGTATGTGCTGTGACACATCCTCTTCTGTGCGAGCATTTCACATTTGTGTTCAACCATGTGTCAATTAATGATGACGTTTGTGCCCAATCAATAAATATATCTGGTAGCACACAAGTTAAACTTTATTTTTTACAGTTCATTATTCAGTTAGGTTAGTAACTATGACAACCATCGAGCAGAGCAACGCATTTGCAACTTTAACAGTTTAACGTTAGCTAGCTAGCGTTTGTTACTTGACACGAAGTGCTACTTTACAAAGAGTTAAAATGACACTTTGGTTAAGCTACAGCGTAAATACAGTAAAAGCTGTTCATGTTTTATTGAAGAATGGCGTGAAGTTCTCCATTTAACGTTAACTTAACTTTTAGTTAGCCAGCATTACGGCATTAGCTAACGTTAAACAAACAAAGCCATAGCGTTAGCTCGATTTCGCATATAACCTAGTAAAAGTTAATTTGGTGATAGCAGTGACAGACCACTGACAGAGAGACACACACAGTGTTACGCATTGTTTCAACAGGTTAATGCTAGCATTGCTGCCATGAAGTTGTACCAGACAAGTTGAAAAAAAGATGCAAACTTGGCGTTAAACACAAACCTGTTTTCTCCTCTCCAAATATTTCTGCGTAGGTTTCTCGACTGTATCAGTCATGTCGGTCTTAAACTGCTTGTTCATAGCTTGTTAATATTACTGTCATTCAAATCTAAAAATGCTGCGGGCTTGAGTTTCTGCAGTTTAGTTGCAGCTCAGCTGTCGCTAGTATCAAGTTGACGCAAAGTAATACACACTTCCAGTTGGAGCTGCCAAATTAAAATCGATTGTAAGAAACACGTGTAGTCTTTCGGCTGTTTGACATGCATTAATTTGAAATTTCAATCCTCGCACTTCCGGTATTTCTCTACTTAGTTTATATTAACTTAACTCAGCCTACAACCAGTCTTGTTTGTCGGCAGTGGAAACGAACACAATCCAAATTTGGCGGATGAATGACATCACTGATCACGTGAGGGTAATGGATCGGTTCACTATCTTTTAAGTCTGTCTTAAAACAACAGTCAGGTGCCCAAATAAACATTGAAATTGTTTTTCTTGCTGTAATCATTCCTCCTGTTCATACTGGCCATTAGAAAATCCATTCATAACGTACTTACAATACAAGGGGGACAAAAGCCTCCTTCTGTGTAAAAAATATATATATTATGTAAGTTTATCTGAAGCTAATATGAAGCTTCAGCTGTCTAAATTAATCATATCAAGTAGATATCTTTCAACGTCACAGTCTTTTTAGAGCCAAAGTCCCTCTTTTTGTCACTATACTTTCACTGCAACTCAACAGGGAAACACTGTCTGAGGAAACACAAAGAGGGAATTTGATGCCAAAAAGACTGTAAATGTGGAAATCAGGCTGTGTCTGCTTTTTTATGAATGTTTTGCCAAACAGAATTACAATGTTACTGATATCTGATTTGCTGCTACTTAAGTCTCCTAAAAATTACAGTTTGTAAATTGATAGTATATATAGCCTATATATGTTATTATAGTTCAGTATCCACTTTTGGAAAGCAACAACAACAAACCACATCAAATGCAAGATCAATAACTCATCATCATTGCAAAACCTACACAAGCAAGTTTGTTCTATGCCCTGAATACATAGACAGCATGTTTTTGGTGGGTAAAAATGTATATATTGTCTGTATTTGTATTATATGTAAGGATACATCGAGGGTTGAATTATAGATAATATTAAATACATCTTTCCATGGAATGATTATATTAATTGAGTCTTCCCACTTATTTAAAGTATTTATTGGATTTTTAATGATGTTGTCTTTGACTATATTAGGCTATATTTATATGTTATTTAAATTCATTTTATTTCCATTCATCCATCCATATAGGTGGCATACCAGTTGCTGTCTGGGTTTTTATATATACCAATACACCTATATCATTTTTCCAAATGTTAGATATTGATGCAATAATTTTGATATATTTTAATAGTGTGCATACTGAGCCCTATACTGTACTTGTGAAGGTTTTTGGTAAGCCATAATTTTTCTATTACTATCTATTAAATCCTTTAGAAATACAGTGTTTTTATTTAGTAGTTGTTTGTTTACATAGGGACGATCATCTATCAACAGATTACTATTAAACCACATAATGTGTTATATCTATCTGGGGGGTGATACTGGTACTGCAGCCACTTTGAAATAGTGTCTCCCATGAAAACTGACACAGAGGGAAATAAGTCGTTTTTTAGCTGGTTGAAGTGGATAACTTGAGTCTTATGTTCCTCTTGGAGATTTTAAAGCTTTATTATCTGATGATTTTATGATTCTTGTAACTGGTTTTATTATTTCCTTGTTTATTGTGTAGTTGTGTTGTTTCTGTCTGCTGATTATGGTCTTGTTTTTGTTCTGAAGTCTCTCTTGGAAAATAAATCTTAATCTCAATGAGACTGCCTGATTGAATAAAGATTAAATAAATAATTAAAAAAAGACATTTAACTCTACATATGGAAAGAGCCCTTTCTCAAATATAGGGTAGAAGCTTCTGATCTTGCTGAGGATCAGTGTTGGTTATGGTATAATTTTGGTATAGATAGATAGATGCTCTATTTTTTGCACAAAATGACTGTGTGGACACAGTGTGGATTTAAGCCCCCATCACTGAGAGTGAAAGTGCATTTGAAGGGGATCTTTATTCCATTATGCATTCAACAACAGCATTCATATCGACACCTGACTGCTGTTTTCAGACAGATTTAAAAAAATTGTGAACCTATCATTTAAAGCGTTTTCTTCATCTTGAGAGGCACTCAACAAATATTAACTGATGGTCAAAACATGGCAAAGCAATATAACCAGCAAACTATTTTGCCTCAAGAACAACTGAGGGGCACAACTGGGAAACAATGCTAAAATCAGAGCCTGTCTTAATTATTTTTGACTGTCCATGGTAATTAAATGTGTATAGCCCTAATAAAACAAAGATGACGAAGTTCATATAGTGCTTTGGCAAAATTATGAACCTGCCAATGAAGCCCTTGAATTAATCAAGATGAATGTATTTCCCATCATGTTTTGGCTATGAAACCCTTTTACTCTTCAGACTTATTGTAGTTCTGTGGTGATATGTGTATCCTTCTAAAGATTAGTATATGTTTAGAAAATATATATGATTTCAACATAACAAAAATGTGAGATGACCTCAAGAAGGTCCTGTATGTTGCATTTATCACACGAAGAGGCAATCAGGGTTTTAAATTTGACTAAAACTTGCTTTGGGCTGAGTTTTATAAATGAACAAATTTCAGCTAATATTAGTTTTTGATGTCCTGAGGCAAGCTACTTTTTCTCAGTCCTGATGGATGTGGTACCTTTCCCATTCAGCCACAGTGTAGCTACACCAGTCAGCCAGTGGGTGTCAGTGGCTCATTAAAGACAACAGGACCAGGCTACATCACTTTGTCTACTCTGCAGGCTTGTAGCTGGACTGCACCACCAGTGTTCAGCTCAGTTTTGCACCTCACCAACTACTGGAGTCAGTTCACAAACTTTCTCACTTACAAATACGAGAATGATCCACATGTTTTTGTTTTCTAATAGTAGTTCATATTTAAATAATCATATAGCCAACATGTTATTACATTGAGGATCATTGTTGTGAACACTATCAAGTACAACACGGTCTTTGTAAATGGTACAAACTATACCTGTAAGAATATTACAGGACATTTGAACAGATGACATTTAAAGAAATACAAAAAACAATAATAATTTGGAGTAATTCCTTAGTAGTTAAATTGTGCTGTTGTAATGTCACTGTGAAAAATTTAACAATGCTGTACCACAAACTCACTTTAAACTCACCACTTAGTAAAACAGACATCTTTAGATGGGCTACAGGGATAAAACCGAAATACTGAATGGTCTACAACTAGACCCAAAGATAAATGCCCTCTTTCACTGTTTGGCTAATTAGCAGCCACTGCCATTAATACACATTCTCATGAATGAATCAATCACTTTGTCCCTGCAGGGTTTCGCTGAAGAAATTAGGATAGCATACTAACACTGATCTTCATTAGAGAGCTATTTGCTTTGTCCACTTTGTATGGAAATTACTGTTCTGTTATCTTAATTGGTTGTATAAGTTCCTCATTTAGAGCTACGCCGTCCATTTGTGCCAAAAGGAGACAGTCTTAGGTGTGTAGTTTTTGGTAGGTTGAAGGTTAGAATTATGACCAGGTCAGAGGTTAGAGTAAGGGTTAGGTCAAGATTAAGGTTAAATGCCATGTAGTGTGTTTACTGTAGGTCCACTGTATGTGATGTCTATCCTGTGATGTCTATAATGACATGCAATAAAAAAGCATCACTCAGGGACAGAGACGGAGGTCAGAGGTATAAAGAACAGACGTAACATTCTTGAATCCACATTTCAACCAAATCTCTTTTTTAACCTCTTAGTAATTTGACAAAAGCAATCCACAGACAATGATAACATAAGATAAATGGGTATGATTGTCAATGAACAGCGGGATATGAGGTGCGGTTATCCTCTTTATTGTAGCGGACTTTATAGATCCCTGAGGTCCCTGTTTTTAGCATGCAGCTCAAATTATTTTTGTTGTGTGTGTGTTGTATGTGTGTAAAAACTGATACAGATACAGTCTAAAGGGATGTGGCCAGCAGTTACCGTCTGCACTGTCTGTTTTATGACAAACATGACAAACACATATGAGCCATCTAAGCCAGCCCAGGGGATACAACAAGACAAAAGCAATCAAGTCCCGTCATTGAATTAACAACATACTGCTATGTTGTATTGCAAAAGCAATTATCTCCTGTCTCATGATACAAAGCCATTCACATACACATGTGAGCACTCGCACACACTCAATTAAAGTGGTGATGGCAGTGCTCTGCTGTGAAAATGATTGCTTTTCAATTGGCATGACTCTTTGAGTCCACAGAGCAGTATTACGTATGCTAATGTAAGCTGTAAAGACGGGTCTAGGGTTCAGGGAGGGGGGCCCAGAGCAATTACGCTGCCTCAGAGCCCGGGGAAGACGTAGCATCCCTGGGCATGTGAAGTGCTTTTACGGGCTTTTCCATATTAAAGATATATTTTTTGAAACATCATAGTGATAAGCCTGTAAAAATGTAAAGCCCAGTACTTTGGTCAGTAAATACCACCAAATACAGTATATGGGGGGCAATAATGACTTTTAATGAAAAATGTTCTGAATTGGAAATAAGGCTCCAGTTATCCCCACCATGTTCATATTTTCACAGGGGTCAGGTGACACTTACTGTGCGAGGATCAGCCATGGAGGGTGGGAGGAGGACTGCAGTGTTTTGCTCACAGTCGCTTTGGCAAAATGAATCCTGCTGGTCATATTATCTAAGACTAATAGTTAGACTGACACATGAGTTACGCTGATACTCTTACATATTGTTTGATTGATCAATACCACAGTAAAGCTTTCAAAGACACAGTCCATGTTCTAAATGGAAGAGAAAAGTGGAGCTCCATTACCAATTAAAGGATCAGTTCACCCACATTAGAAAAAGTGGTATCAAGCCATGCAGATAGTTTGGTTTTCAGATATCTTCATGTATATCCAACTTGCATATAACACAATGGAGGTGAGCACTGACAAACAATGTCATGAAAGATAATCTTCAAACCTCACTGTCAACTGTTCATTGAAACTACATTTTTTAGTAGACTTATTCATTAATGCGCTGCTCAGTTTGAAGGTGGGCAGAGCTATGCTGGAAAGTACGTGAATTCCCGGACTCCATGTACGAATAAGAAAGATAGAGGTGCCATTTGTGCATCCCTAACAGGAGAGTAAGCAAGATGTCAGTCAAGCTCCGTCTGTACATCTGGATGTCCTGAGAAGAGGTTTAATAATGCAAAATAATTTAAATCACCTGTGTTGGTTCACCATAGGTGTGTAGACCCTTTAATAAGAGGAATAACTCAACTAATTCAAAGTTTATTATTGTATACACTGTGAAATATTTGTATATTGGCATTCTTGCCAATGCTGTTTTTCATCTCAAAGTCAAATCATTTTATTATATGTGGCTAAATAATAATTCATACAAAGCCTGAAACACTTGATCTGATATTTTGATTTGATTTAATGATGGCATCACAGCCGATGTAACAGGCTTTTCCACTGGTGCTCAGGTATGGTAAGGCATTAACAGAACATTGTGAGATAATCATTGTAGTTAAAACATGACACAGAGACTTCACAGTACACCTGTTAAGTAAATAACATGCAATCAGTTTCTTCATAGTTCAAATTTTAATGATTATAATTTAGTTTGTAAGCACTTTATGGAAAGAGGTGTCAGTGCTAGTTTCCCAATCCAGTTCTCAGTATTTGTATTAGTCAGAAATACTCATGCAATCAGCATTGCCACCAAAGCCCTGCAGGATTTATCCTCATAATAACTTCTAGTGTTTAAGAGTCTGTAATAGCTTTGTCAGGTTATATTTATTAGATTAATTTCTACAGATTTAATTGATACATGAATATTTTAATGTTTACCCCTTACATACTGTACAAGGCCTTTGGGGTCTCGGGTAACTGGAAGGAGGAGAAGTAAAGTAAATCCGCTTCATGGGAAGCCCCTTGAAATCCACTTTTTTTGTAATGGAAGTGTATGAAAAGATTTTAATTATTCAATTGGTTCATAGTTTAATCAGACTTTTAGATTAGTCTAATTATTCTGGTGCTGAAATATAAATGAAATTTGCTGATTATAGAAAAGTAGGTGAGAATAACAGTAGATAAAGTCTGGCAGAGTATGTGAGTGTTTTATTTTTGAGTTATTACCTTGTATTATTTTCCTGATGATGTACTAAAAGTTACATGCTAGTCCATAGCCAAGCATCAGTTATATATTTATGGAAAAGGGAAAAGACAAGTGATTTCATTTCTCTCCCTCTTGATCTAATTGTCTTAGTCTCTACCTATTTCTTGCTCTGGTCTCTCCTTCTATATATTTTATTATCTTTGTATGTCTTGTTCATCTTTGGGCACACATAACACTACATTTCATTTTAAAGTAAGCATCTTTCATGTAACCCAAAGACACGTTACATACAGAAAACCAGCAGAAAACTACATTAATGAAAAAGCTTGGCTGAAAAAAAAAATCATTCCATTTTGATTAACTTGTTTGGACTGTCTAAGCTAATTGAAACCAGTATACATAAAATTAAACAATTTTATTAACTCAAACAATAACTTGGAAATGTTTCAATCTGATTTTTGGGTCCCATGACAAGTGCATATTGGACCCTCCTCCAGCTCGGAGGATGGCTCATTTGGGTGAAAATTAGGTTGTAGCTTGTTCTCTACCTTACCATAGGAAAGAAGGGTCACTTGTGTTTTAACAATGTTTCTCTTATGAGTTATTGATCCAGGAAGGTCAAAAATGCCAACAAATTTCCAACTTTACTGAGATGCTATTTGGTGCCCCCTCTGGCACTTGGTGCCCTACGCCCAGCATGTGACGTGCATGTACATAGTGGCGGCGATGAGAGAATTTTTTTTGCAATCAATGATCATTTCTCCAAAACCTCTAAAATAACCTGTGGGGTTCCCCAAGGATCAATTTTAGGGCCACTTCTTTCTAATCCATATACGTTACCCCTCAGTGATGTTATCAGGAGATACGACATCTCTTTCCATACTTATGCTAATGACACAGAGCTTTATGTGGCTGTGTCTCTTTTTAGATGTATTTTAAATATTAATGTCTGGATGTCACAAAATGTTTTACAGCTCAACCAGGATAAATCTGAAATTGTAGTCATAGGTTCTAAGCCTCAGAAAATTAAAGGTCGCAAAATTAAATTCCCTTGGACTTACCCTGAGCCAAGAACCAAATCACCATGGTATTTGAGTCAGAACTGAACTTTAAAGGTTTGTCACCAAAGCTTTTTATCTTCTAAAGTGTGATCATTTCTCTCTCTGTGTGAGACAAAGAGACTAATGCATGCTTTTATATTGAGCAGGCAAGACCATTGAAATGGTCTTCTATCTGGTCTACCCAAAAAAGTAAAAAAAAAAAAGAAAAAGGCTATAGCTGAATCAGAACTCTGCAGCTCGAGTGCTGTCCAGGACCAGAAGGAGAGAACACATTACACCTGTTTAAAGTCCTTATATTTGTTGCCTGTCAGTTTCTGTATTGATTTTTTACTTGTTTTTTAAAGCACTTCATGGTTTTGCACCAGCCTGCATGTCTCACATGCTTACAATGTATGAACCAGTATGGCCCATCAGGTCCTCTGGAGCGAGTTTTTTAGTTGTTCCAAAGTACAGGACAAAAACCTTTGTTGAGTCAGCTTTTAGTCTTTATGCTCTGAGCTGCTGGAACAGTCTGCCTGAGGATCTGAGAGCAGCTGAAAGTATTAATATCTTTAAATGTAAACTTAAAACCTTCCTGGAAAACTACGAAGCTGGAAGTTCACAGACTGTATCTCAAAGATCTCATGGGTACCCTGAATAACATGGTGAAGGCTGAGAGATCCTCTTATTTTGCTAATCTCATCTCTGTCAACAAGAAAAACCCTAAAGTCCTGTTTGATACTGTAAATCACATCGTCTCTCCCAACATCCCTAAACTTCCAGTCCTATCAAACAGTGACTGCAATAACTTTCTCAAATATTTTATAGACAAGGTTGCCAATATCAGGGCAAACATCTCACCCATGCCCAGTCTGCTTACTAGTGGCCCCTCAAATCCAGCCATCTTGGACTCCTTTTGTCCAATGTCCATGGAGGATATAGCAGCCCTGGTAGGACAAATGAAGCCCTCCTCTTGCCCAGCAGATGTCCCACTAACCACTATGTTAAAGGTCTTTAACCGTATCGGACCCTGCATAGCCAATATTATTAACAGCTCTCTACTATCAGGGTGTGTCCCCAGTTACTTTAAGCGGGCTATTGTTCAGCCTCTTTTGAAGAAATCAAACCTGGATCCTTCCCAGCTGGAGAATCACAGGCCCATTTCAAAACTCCCTTTCTTTTCCAAAATTTTAGAAAAGACTGTGGAGAAACAACTGGTTCAAAGACTAGAATTGCACAGGGTGTTTGATACATTTCAATCTGGTTTCCGTAAACTGTACTCTACTGAAACAGCTCTCCTTAAGGTCTCAAATGACATTTTAATGGCTGCAGATGCTGGGGAGACTGTTCTGTTCTAGTACTATTGGACCTTAGCGCAGCATTCAATACTGTGGACCATCACATTCTGATCCACAGGCTAAATGACTTGGTGGGCATCTCTGGGACTGCATTGGAGTGGTTCTCCTCATACCTTTGTCAGTCTCTGTAGGTGAATTTGAGTCGGACACTGCAGCTTTGTCATGTGGTGTCCCCCAGGGATCAGTCTTTGGACCCATTCTATTCTCCATATACATGCTGCCACTAGGACAAATCATCAGCAGTTTCAAGAACATCCCCTACCATATGTATGCTGATGACATCCAGTTGCACTTTTCATTTAAACCTAATGCGCTTCACAAACTCTCTGTACTTAACAACTGTTTAAAAGCAATTCAGACAAAACTGAAGTCCTGATCTTTGGCCCTGACAATCTTCAGTCAGCAATCAGGCAGAACCTTGGTGCCTTATCTTCATCCTCCCGGTCTTGCCTGCCTGTGCAATCTTGGTGTAATTTTCGACCAATCCATGAGTTTTGAAGTGCATGTTAAGACGCTAACTAAATCATGTTTCTTTCACCTGAGAAACATAGCCAAACTCTGATCTGTGGTATCAAGAAATGAAATGGAGATGTTAATACATGCTTTTATCTCATCACGTTTGGACTACTGTAACTCTCTTTTTAGTTGTCTTAACAAATCTTCCATACAACATTTACAAACTGTCCAAAATGCTGCTGCTAGGCTTTTAACACAATCCAACAGATGGTCACATACAACTCCTATTTTAATCTCATTGCACTGGCTCCCAGTAAATTTTAGAACTCATTTTAAAATTTTGGTGCTCACTTATAGAGCCCTACATGGCCAGGCTCCACAGTACATTAGTGACCTTCTGCACCCCTACACCACTAGTCGAGCTCTTAGATCCTCCACCCAGGGCTTTCTAAGTGTACCTCATACACATTTTAAGACCCGGGGGGATCATGCCTTCCAGTCAGCAGCCCCTAAGCTTTGGAACACTCTTCCAACAAGCTTAAAGTCCTTGGACAATGTAGACTTCTTTAAAAAGCAGCTAAAAACCCATTTGTTCAAACAGGCATTTGGGTAGTATGTGCTATTTTATCTTAGTTTGTCCATTTTATCTGCTCTACTTGTGTATTTTATCTGGTGTCTTTGCTTTTCTTTATTCTGATTTTATTTTATTTTTATTTCACTTCATTTTATTTTATTTTATTTTATTTTATTTTATTTTATTTTATTTCTTTGACTGTGAAGCACTTTGTAACTAGTGTTTGTGAAAGGTGCTATATAAATAAACTTTGCTTGCTTGCTTGCTTCCTTTTCAACCTGGATTTGATTAAGAATGATTTATAAATATTATTTACTTCATTATATTCAATTAGTTATTGTATTCATGTTGTAAACTTTTATTTTATAATTATCAATATACTTTTCCCCCCCTTTATCGGTTTTCTTTTTCTTTATTATTATTATAGTTTTTTAATCTATTTTATTTTATTACATTCTCATAATTTTTATTTCTCATGTGCATTGGTCTCAAATTGTTTTACTGTTTACTGTCTACATTTGTTCTGTCTTATTGGCTTGTCAGTCATCCATGAAGCGCTTTGAATTGCGCTTGTATGAAAGGTGCTATACAAATAAAGTTTGATGTACATATTAATACAACATTAATGTAATACAGTAAAACTCAATTTACAAAATATTAGGTACAGTTCTTCTCTTTCTTACTTAGTCTGCTAATGAGGCCAAACCAGATAAAGGCCATTATGTCTTTTATTTCACCTTATTAAATATAGATTACTCATAAAGAAGGAGCTGTATTGTAGATGGAAGGGAGCAGATAGGTTACATAATTGTAAATGTACAAACAGGCAACTGAATATCAAGAACACATATTGTACATATTGTTATGTATTTATCTATTGAATATTTTCATTTTATTTAATCAGGTTTGTCCCTCCTGTGCTCTTAAGGGAAATAGGCCTATGTGCCCAAAAACAGCAAAATAAATATCAATAATAATAATAATATAAATATGCAAACAGCAATTATTCAAATTAAAGTGAGGGATAAGTTGTAAACAAAACTAACTATTTAAACCAAGCTATATTCCAAATTACATTGCTTGAACATTTCAATCACACAAATCTGACTGAATGTACTTTTTAGAGTGAGTGATTATCAAAAAGTTGTACAAAATCATTTTTGGTGACATTTTATTTCTATTTATACCCACAATTAATGGGAAAATCAATACTGAACCAGAAGTACGGGCAGAAACGCTACTGCACTGTTCTTTATAAGCTGAAACTTTTCCACATGTTACCAATGATCTCAAGTAGTAAAATCTCAGCAGGTGTTTTGCCTTTGACAGCTGATGGGAGACACCTGCTGTGACATTACTTAAAAGGACGCAGACAAAAGTTCAACATGCTTGAAACTGTCAACACACTTGAGGGATGCAGCAGGCTGTACTTTGTCAGACATTTTGACCTGTAGTATGAAAAGAACAATTGTTAGTAATAACATTAACAATGACTATGTTCTATTCAAGTGTCCCACTGAGCCACAACAGTGTGACAGTGAACATGCGTGAGTAGCGTGTGAAGTGAAGTAAGTGGAGTTTGGCTATCATTAATGTTATATCTGTGCTTTCCCTACTGTGACATGTCAAAATGTGTTCTGTGGAAAAGGAAGACAGTAAAACAACACTTTACAATTTCATATTGGCAGCACCGAATGTGAAGCAACTTGCACTCAGGAAAGCATCACACATTATAGTCATATTTAATACTTTACTGGTGCTTACCCTATACAACAAAAAGTGGAGCTGGCTTCTTTTGAGGTAATATGATTTTTCATTTGATTTTGTTTTTTTCTGGAATTTTTTTTTTTTTTTTTTTTTAACTTGTAAAGTGTACAGAGACTCTTTTAGCCCCTTTACACCTTGCATTAAAATGCATCTCGTACCCAGATTGTATTAAGATATGTTTTAACCTGATTACATTTACACCTGGTATTACTATGTGTTTCCAGTGTCCACATTGGGATCCAATTGAGATCCAGTTGCTCTGCTCAGCTCAAACAGCCGAATGTCACATCCTTCTCTTGTTTGCATGGGTGGAAAAAAACGAACAAACAAACAAACAAAAAAAAAGATGGTAGTCGTCCATGAAGCTGCACTATTGTATGAACTTTTGCTTACTTTTTGAAACAGGGAAGAAGCCGACACTGTCAAGACACTTCTCGTCTTGACTCCATCCACGAGAGTCTTGAATATCCATATCTTTCTTGCTGCTTTCTTGCAAGTAGCTTAGCTTGCTAACTGGCTAATGGCTGCTACATCACTGGTTTGGGGCAGTCGCGTGCGATTACATACTTTCACCCACGTAGTTATTTTATGTGGACTGACGACACAATTGCATTTACACTTGTGTTCAATGTGGTTACCATGCATCCCTGACTACCTCTGGAAGTAGTTTGGCTGATCAGATCACAATCCATCCTCAGTGCGTCTTGGGTGCATTTACACCTGTACTTTCATGTGGTCAAGCACTATCCAATTGCAATTTGATCACCCAAAACACATTTTAATGCAAGGTGTAAAGGGGGTCTTTGGGTGATGTGTACTTAAAATAAACTGAAGTTGAAATGCTCATCAGATGTGCATTTTATAGTTTGGATGTTCCAGTAACATTTATCACCTGTAGTTTAAGTTGATTACTCAATTTTTTTTTCTCACGGTTTTCAAAAAATAAAAACTATAGATATATAACAATGTACACTTAGTGTACCTCACCTCAAAGTGATGTATGTGCAACCTCTCACTGAATCACCGGACATGACTGGAAGTTGGTCAACCCTTTTAAAACTTTGAAATGGTCCCTTCAGTTGTGTCAAAGCCTTCTTTGCTAACAGGATGAATTGACCCACTGTTAAACTGATAGCCGCTAGAGACAGCCACTGAGCTGAATACATTAACACAGTCCCTGATAGTGAATTTTGACCTCAACTCCCACTCACAATACACACAACATTCCTCTGAGTGTGTGTATGTGCGTGTGTTTGTATGTGTGTGTACAGTACAGTAGAGCATTTGAAGGCTGATACAGACACAAATATTTTTTATATATATCTTAAAAACTGATCATTTTCATTTCAGAATATTGGTCTAAGCTCGTTAGTGAATTTACTGAATTAATAAGCTGAATTTTTATTCAAAAGCTGAAGGAATATCTAGTTCTTCTTCAAAAAACTATTTCTCCTAAATTGTTGTGTGCATATTTATGCAGAATCTGAGAATAGTGTCTCGCTACAGTCAGTTAAGAATATGGTCTTCCCATACATGTCCTGTGCACAGTTGTGTAAGTGCCGTGTGTACAATTTACTCGCATGGGGCATCAGTAGCCTAAAGGTTAGAAAAGATTGTGACAAATAGATCATCATATTTGCTTCTTGGACTGCTAGAGTCATTTTGGTTGGGGAAATGAATGAACAACATTTGTTCGTCCCTTATTACCACCACTGAGCTTCCCTTGACAGAGACCCTTGAACCTAAATGCACAAAAATGCAAAATAACGCAGAAAGACATTTCGGTTAAGGATTATCTCATTTGTGAGAGAGAATGATGACAGGGAGGCAGAAGGACAGATATACAGAAAGGAGAAGATGGTAATAGAGAGACTATATCTATGTGAGGACCTTCGTAAGCGACCCTGGCGGTGCTGTAATTCCTGCAGGGTTGAGTCATGTGGGATGTTTCTGGGTAGTCTCGGGCGCAGCAGCCCTTTTTTGGGAATGTCATGTTTTAACAACTCCAATGCCTTTTAATTCCCGCTTCTGAAAGTCCGTCTGGAAGTATTGGAATGTGTGTGAGGCAGCAGGCCAGACGCTAGTGTTTGGAAATAAACTGTCAGTCCGATCTGATTGGCCTCATTCTCAGGGACGTGGGAGCAGCAAGTCTGAGAATACACAACACACATGCACGCGCAAACATGGACAGGCACACTTCCAAACACATCTTAGGAAATAACTCTCCATCTTCGCTGTATTCTGATTTGTTTTTACACTCTATGACATGTGCATGCAGCCTACTTGCGCACACACAAATATGGATGGAACATTTTGGAAACCACACACTATACAAAGACAACCCTAGCAGAAACTGTGTGTGTATGTCTGTGTGTGAGGAGAGAGAGAGGCCAACAGTGAGGCTAATTCTTTTTTGTTAATATTATTCCCACAGCAGTACTGATGAGTCTGATGGAATGGCCGCGATTCAACTGCAGGAGACTCCTGGGAGACTGGGAGAGTTAATGGACCATGTATGTTCATATTATCAACTGTGTGTATGCGACTGAGTGTATCTCTCGGTATGAAGGGGAACCATTGCAGGAGTGTGAAGAAATAAGCTACAACAGCATAAAAGCAACCTAATTGTTCCCTGGAGCCACAGTGTTAGGAAAGCGACAAGAATAACTCAAACCTCCCACATCACAGCAAAAATGTTGGCAACAAATAGCTTAGAATGGCTTGAGATGGAAGGTTTTTTGTTTTTTTAAATGTATGTTTATGTTAAACTAGTTTTTTCATGTTTGATAAAACAACAAGAAATGCAGAAAAATGGCCAGAGGAAGAGGATGTTCGGGAGAGACATTTCTCTAAAATATGATTGGCTATGAGTCTGAAAATCACAGTTTTTGAATTGTGATATCTGAAGGAAACATTGCATGACCATGATCAAATTGGACTTCCAGTATTGTATTGCATCTTTTCACTGCTACTTGTACAAACACACTTACACTAATGCAGACCCTTGCCATTTTTAATGCAGTGCTATATTTCAATCTGAAGATGATGGACACCAACTCCCTTGAATCTTGCATCCTCCTCTTTGCCTCCTGTGCATGAAGCATGCGATTTGACTTCATGAGTTCTTTACAATGTTCCTTCCACCTTCTGACAGCATTGCTACAGCTAAGGTTGATGTTTCTCCATTAAACAGCTTGGGTAACATCCTACCATTCTCTCACAACCCACCAATTGTTTTTTTTCTGAACCTTTGTAAGTCATAACCATGATTTCTCCACATTCCTTTTTATTTTTGTACTTCTCTAACTGCCACCAACAGCTCGACAGCCTCCACCAGCCACCACCTTCTAAACTCATGTCTTTAATTTCTGTCCATATAAAAGAAAAGTTGTTCAAAGGCAAGAGTTGGAGTCTTACCAGAGTCCCCCACAGCTGTTTCAAACGACCCCCCAACACATGTTTTGGTGTGCCAGGCCTGTCAGGCAACCTCCCCTTCAATCTGATGCGTCTCACCACCAGATGGAGATACGAGGACATACAAGCCCCTACACTTAAACTTGTGTGTCCATAAGAAATGGCCTTCAGGTCTGATGAAAGAAAAGTGGCGCAGGATGTGTTTATGGACAGTCTATGGCACAAAGTGCAATAATACACCAGTGAGGTTCATATCAGGGAAGTCATTTCTCACTACTCACTACTCTCACTACTCCACATCTCCCAGTAATGTCAGCAAGATAATGGGAGACCATCATTCAAGCTGAGGTTCAATAACTTACTGTACCAATTTGAGAAGGAGTTTCTGTGTCTCTGGTCTGAAATTAATGAAAGCAACACAATAAAACGACTCACAAAACGTTTATTTTTCATTCAAAAGTTAAAATGTCAAATAAACAGTGTGTTTCTGTAATTAGTACGGTCAAAAATACTGAGTATTATCACTATAAGTATCATCAATCACACTGTTATATTGGTCTAATCCTACTTACAAGTGACGATGACTTGTTGCTGCCAAGCCTCTGCAAGGCCCATCAAAGCCCATATAAACACATCAAACACATAACAGCACCATGGCATTGAAAAACAGCTGTGTGGGTGTGTGTGTGTGTTTACATGCATTGTGTCCAATTCCTAATTTGCTCACATGTGGGCACCATACCTACTTTTAGTTGGGTATCAGGCCTCTTGGCAACTACGATGCTGAGAGCGTGAGAGCTGGAGGGACCTGTATGATTACTGTGAGCATAGGGAGATAAACAAAATGATGAGAGACGAGGATTAGGGGACGGAAAATAAGGGAACAAAGTATGAACTCTAGAACAACCTGCTCAAGGAGTTTAGGCTTCCACAATCAGCTCTGTTTCTCTAATCACTACTCAAAATGAAGTTTCATAGGCTCGCTTTCATGTATTTTACTCAGTTATTGGTTTTTGCTAAAAAACATCAGCTGCCCCAGCTGGCCACCAGCCCAAGAGGTCAGTGTGTCCCTGAAATCAAAAAGTCTGTTAATGGCAGACATGCTGAACAGAAATTTAATTATAAGAGCAGCTATAATCAATATTTTTTATAATATCAACTGACAATGTGTTATGTCAGACGTGTCATTTGTAGTTGTGTCAACTCAATTTTATTCATATAGCGGCAAATCACAACAGAAGTTATCTCAGGGGCACTTTTCACATAGAGCAGGTCTAGACTGTACTCTTTAATTTACGGAGACCCAATTTTCCCCCTTGAGCAAGCAACAGAGGTGTATGGCACAGAGGAATAAGATATATCAGCCACTGGATACACACACACACACTACTTGTAAGAAGGATGAGTTCATTATTGGTTTGGCTCTGCACACGAGATTTGGTGACAGTAAGAAAAATACAGAAAATTGCCAGCCATATCCTTTAATTGGGTGACTGTGGCTCAGGAGGTAGAACAGGCTGTCCACTTATCACAGGATTGGCAGTTCAGTCCTCAGCTCTTCCTTTCCACATGTCAAAGTGTCCTTGGGCAAGACCCACAAATGCCTCACAATGGTCAGGCCAGCACCTTGGATCGATGTGTGAATGTGTGTGTGAAGGGATAAATGGACAGGCTTTGGATAAAAGCAGTATATTAATACATCCATTTAATTGTCAAAACAATGCAATATTTCCATTTACAGATATTGTAGAAATCAAGAATTCTAAATAAGTTGACAGTGAAAAAAGTTACCCTATATCATCATTGCTATAGTTAATATTTTCTTAATTATAATTAATATTGTTTTCTAATGTTACGATAGAATAAAGTCAATCAAATTCAGGATAGCCAGTCACTTGAAATCATTTGAAAATGTGGCAGCCAAATTGGTCCACTTGTGTGGAAATATGTAACCTAACAGAGGGTCTATTCTCCTCCAGAGCTCATTTGCATTTTCCTTGTTGTTAGCAGCACTGCTCCACAAACTCTTTCCCTCACTTACACATACAGACACACATAGTGAGGGGTGTGCGTGGGCAGACAGAAAGGAGAGGAATCCCTGATAAGCCGGTAGCCTGGCGGAGGGCATAGAGAGAGGAATGGCAGCTATGTCGGGCATTCACAACACAGTGTGGTGTCACCAAACAAAGCTTTCCCTTCTCCCGCCTGTCAAAGACACCATTGTGGCGCGAGGAGAGAGCCTTTATATCGCACACACATTCCACAAATGCCCCCCCCCACCCCACCACACACACACACACACACATACACGTGTACATGCACAGACACACACACGCAAATAAAAACCTACCTCATAATAATATAAACTCACATATACACAAATACAGATGCAAATACTGAAAACTCACAATATTAACAAAAGTTCACACATCACATATTACAAGCATAAAAACTCTAAATGTTAACACACACAAACATGAAAAACAGGCACAAATACATCATTGACATGCACACAAACACATATATGTATGTTCACATATGTGTATTTACACGCAATTGTGTTAAAGTTATTCATAAACATACAGTACATCTACAGAAATTCCCTTTCTTTCACTTTCATTTCTCTGGCTTCTGGATGGTTGTGATGAGAGGATGGAGACTTCCAGCAGAGAGCCTGCCATTCCCAGCATGGAGCTACAGTGAGAGTCACCTGTGAGGGGAGCGAGGGGAAGCACCCCTGCTCACTGGAAGTCTGGGAAGCTAATGACAGCCGACACACTCACAGGGGGGTTGACAGCGAGAGTGTATGAGTGTTGTTCCTGTAAGAGAGAGGGAATCTGTCTGTGAGCGACTGTGTTAGCCTCTTCCTGTTGCTCTGACAAGCTCCTGACTGCTCCTGCCACCTCCACCTCAGCCACAAAGGACTCATGGGAAGGCGGACATGACAGGAGGGCGGGACTCCCATATGTCTCATGTCTGACTTTGCAGAGTGGCTCTGCAAACACCTGTCAATCACTGTCAGGGCAGGGCGAGAGCTACAGTACAGCTGGAATGTGTGTGATTGTATGTTTGAGATAGAGAAGTAGAATAAAAAGAATGGGAGCAATGTGTGTAACATGGTAGTGAGGTAAAAAAAAGGTTGTGTATAAAAAAAAGGTTGTGTGTGTTTTAACATCAAAGAGAGAGGAGCATCTATGCTGTTGTCACAGTTTTGTTATTTGCTGATTCATAGAGGCATAGTTTGTCTCCATAGAAAATCATTTTGACATTATTTTATTTGGCAGATTGCTCCTTACGCCAGGGCAAAAAACCAAGTATATCTAATTAAAAGATATCAGGGGACCATTAAATCGACCTGAACATAATCGTGAAATCCCCAGATAGTTTGGAAGATGTGAGTGTGGAAAAGGATGGGTGGGCAGCTGATGCTGACAGGTTAAGACTATTTGGGGCCGGCTCTCCTGTCACCCTTGTAGAGAGCTTCCCAGCATGGGGGTCATCATCACAGAGGAAGCTCCCAACTTCACTTCCCCAGGTTACAGTGACAGAGCCCACTGGGCCTCTGGGCCTGGACAAGAAGTCCTGCTGGGGGTGGGGGCTCTCTGGCTGCAGGGTGCCTGGTTAGATTGGTGGATAAAGCCTCAGACAGTAGGGGCTGAGTACAAGGACAATAGAGAGACAGTAGAGGGTTGGTAGGGGAGCAGGGAATTACCTGCCAATTAGAGAAAGTTAATGTGAAGAATGATGGGTGTCAACCTGTCAGAACCCGGGGAGGTGGGGGGATCAGCTGGATAAGCACCATGTTATCCCTCAGATTACACTGTCTACTGTCATACACACACACACACACACACACACACACACACACACACACACACACACACACACAACACACACACACAGTGCAAACAAACTGTCAGGTTCTGCTGGGGTACACCAGTAAATTGCATTTCCATAGTTGCATTTAATTTACATTATTACATTATTTATATTATACATCATTAGTTGGAGTTGATAATATACATACAATATGAAAATTCTTATTGAGTTGGTGTAATTTTCTCTGTGGCTATACAGACGATACAACCCTATTGTACAGACCAAAACGTCAGTACCAGATGATTCTGTCAAACCTTGGATTATGTTCAATGACAACAATTTCTACAATATCTGTAAACTATGATATGGTTAAAGTTAGGGAAAGATCATGGCAGATAAACTAGGGTGGAATTACAGTTAGGCATCTAAAATATTTCAAGTTTAGGCAAAGGTTATGGTCTTGTATTATTACTGAAAGAGATAACAGTGAACTTTTATGGTTAAAATGGTAATTTCCAGTGTTTAGACAAAGATTTTTATGACACTGAAAGCTGATAGGACATTACGTTAACTTTTAAAGTCAGTAGTCATTTATGCACTAACTAATAGCGTGGGAGACAGATGCTTCCTGCATAGCATATCCAATGAGAGTCAGCTTGCAATGCCTGGCAAGTGGAAAGGAGCATAGCAAACATGTTTTCACTGAAAACTAAAGAATTTCATATACCCCAATTTTAGCAAACCCATGTTTTTCATACTTTTTCAAAATAAAAGTAAGCGAATGCTGTTTAAATCAAACTACAGGATCTAGTGAAGGACAAGTGTTAACAACAATGCATACAATTTGTTTAAGAGTGGGACAGTATTGGTGAGAAGTAAAACTAAAAAAGCTGTTTTATTTGCAATTTGACAATAATGTTTGGGATCCTTCAGCTCAAATGAAATGTGATTCAAAAACTGCAGAAAATAGATAAAATTCATGAATGATTACCTAATTGTTCAACACAAACTGGGGGAAATCCTGATAACCTTTTGAATACCTTCATTTATCATTTTATTTAAATGATAATAATCCTACTGGAATATTTAAGTATTGGCAAAAATACAGACTTCAAACACCATGTCACTCCAGCCCCTGTTTACACACTAACACCCTATTCTCTCTCATCTGGGAAGGTCTGAACTGCATTTTGTAAAGCTGCACTGCTTGTGATGCCACATCTCTCTCAGGAAACCATCCTTTAGTTGTTGTTATCCTCAATGGAACCCTGGTTTCAGTGACTGCTTTAAAGTGAAAAAACAAAACAAGGATGTGGATCAATTGCCCAGGAATGTCCCTCTGTGGCTCTGGTATGTGTGGTATGGTCATTATGGACAGCATGGGACAGTAGCAGCAGGTAGGGTCACGTAATGTAACACAGGCCGGGATGATTGACAGGCAGGTGGCGGAGCAAGGGATTCCCCACTGCCACGTGTGTTTTCAATGCCTTTTTAACTGATCAGGCACTAAAATAATGACAACATAGCATTTTACAGGGAATTTTGAGCCATTTGTAGATTTCAATTAAAAATGTATTATGTATACTGTGAACATCTGGTCTGATTGTTGAATGTTTTCAGATAACATTTAACATTTTTTGTTCAGACTGTAATCGCATCACAAACAGCACAATCACTGTAATTGCCTTCCCTTGTGATAAAATTGTCTTTAAATGGTATTTATGAAATATGATTACCTCATGACAGTTTAATTAACAGATAACAATTGTTCCTATAAACTATAAGCTGGTACCAATTAGCAAAAAGACAGGACAGGACAGTGATGGATCTTTGTTTCTATAAACTCTCAGCACTGCTTTAGCCTAATTACATGACAAAGCATGGGTGGGAGAGGAAGTGTCTGTGTATGTGCGTGTGTGTGTGTTTGAGAGAAAGTGTATGGGTTCCACTGGTGGTTGTCAATTGCTGGGGAAAGCAAATGGAGAAACAACAGAGAGAGAGAGAGAGAGAGAGAGAGAGTGACATACAGTGAGGCATTAGTAACCAATAAGTTTTCATGATGACAATAAGACAGGATGACAGGATGAGTAGGTGAAGCTCTACTAGTTGTAAAAGATTCAAGATTCAAGCCCCAATGTTAATAAGTGTCCGCCTGGCTGCTGTAAGTGTTCGCATTAAAAATAGTCTTTTAGCAACATTCCAGAAATAGCAGTATTGGCTCATAAAACGTCACAAGAGTTGAATCCCTGCTCCTCTAGATGCAGACTGAGCTGTAGTAGAGCGTAGAGCACTGAGCAGGGGAAACAGGTGTTGGCTGCTAAATGTGCTTTCAGTGAGCAGAGGAATGACAGCTATGTACTGGCCTCTGTGGTTACTGGCACATTACCCAGAGTGGAGCTGACAGAAACAACCTACTGCTGCCGCTGCTGCCGCTGCAGCTACTCGGGCCTTTATGAATGGAGTGCCTCACCCTCTGATGGAAACAGGATTTTGGTTTAGTAAATGGACATGGAAACAGACAATAAGAGCATGAAAAGACAGGAAGTTATTGTATTATGTCTGTTTTAATCTTCATTTGGAAAACAAACTGAGCTCCATGGTCTTTTTTTAGCAGTTATAGTTCATCATTTTACAATGGGGGAGTTTTTTTCATGGTGGAATTTGTTTTCCACTTCTCATTTCGGAGGAAATGTATGAAGTGAAAATTCAAACATTAATCTTTGGAAATCTGGAGAGGCAAAACGTCATTATGTATCCTCTTGCTCTGTGTGTGGGCAGGCAGAGGAATGTAGCCGGCCTGTGTTATGGGTGGATGTTCTTGCTGTACATTGTAAACAGGCGTGAATGTTGATCTTTTCCTGTGGTGTAACTGTGTATTGAATTTTGATTTAACAGCCTGGCTGTTGGAGCTCCAACAGACCTCATGCATGCACCGCTTAGGATCATGGACCTGTGCAAACACTCCCTCCCTCGTGCCATATGGGACTACAGTGCACATATAAACACCAGCCCTGTTGAAACAGTTACAAATGCCTATGTGGGTCCTAATTAAACATCATGAAGAGATAAAACTTAAGCCACACTCAAGGAATTGTTCAGTGCATTTCTTTTTCCCCTGAGAAAACAATGCAGTGAGCAGCGCAGAAGTTCCAGATGTGGTCAGTTGTCTTGGTTAGCTGTCTGATGCAAACCAGTACTATCTATATAATCTCATCAAATGATTCTTTCTCCTACAGACACTACTGGTAAAAAAAGCAGTTAAAAGCATATACAATTCAATAAGACTACTTATATGTGAAAGGTGTCACTAACCCACAGAGAATTATCACCCAATTCATGCAGCAGTTTCGGTCACTCAGCTCCACAGAGTATTTCAGTGTCTTTCAAATCATTGTGTTGGTTTTATTGAGTGCAACTTTACTGTTTTGATCTCATCAGTGTTGTTTTCAGCAGCAGAAGGCAACTGTTTTCAGGGAAAAAGCTCTAGTAAATTCAGTTACCTGCCCAGATAGACAAAGTTAGCGACTAGCTGGTGAACGTTGTACTGCATTTAGCGGCTACAGAGGACATGATTTTTGTCATGAGCTGGTGGAGACCAAAAATAGAGCTGAAAGAGGAGAGAATATTGGACATACATTCTTCATGTACATACAAACACAATTCCAAATGGATGCTAATGTTGCTCTGTACTGTACCTGCTTGGTATAAATAAGCCAGTGATATCCAAGACATCCTTCTCCCCGGCAATGCCCGCCAGCTCCTCCTGAAGGATCCGAAGGCGTTTCCAGGCCAGGAGAGATATGTAGTCCCTCCAGCGTGTTCTGGGTCTGCCCCAGGGTCTCCTACCAGTTGGACATATGTGGAACACCTCCAAGGGGATGCGTCCAGGAGGCATCCTAACCAGGTGCCCAAACCACTGCAGCTTTCAATGTGAAGGAGCAGCAGCTCTATTTCAAGCTCCCCCCGCATGTCCGAGCTCCTCGCCCTATCTCTAAGGCTGAGCCTTCTTCTTTCATTCAGCAATTCTTTCATCAGTCATAATGAAAAAATAAAGTATGTTCCTGTGGTTTGCTTTTCATATTGTAAGATAAATCAACATCAACTCCAGCACTTGCTTTTAGTAGGTGAAACCTTTATTATTTTAATAATTAAACAACAATTTATTTTTGAGCATACAAAAGACCTCAGCTTCCATGAAAATTAGCTGGTGTACAGGTGCTCATTCCATCATCCATATCCATAAAATTGACCGACACTCTCTTCTAAAGTTCTTTTTTCTTTTTGGTGTATCTATCAAGCTGTGATGTTTAGCCTGTGATGTTCTTGGGTTTATAAGAAATGCTGATCATCAAAGGAAACAGAAATATCGAATAAACAATGATATTAGAAGTTTTTATTTTTTATTTCCATGTCCATGTCCAAATATATGGAGTGAACAATGCAACATACTGTTGAAAAAGGCTCTGTTCCACGGCTGGATATTTAGTTGCTTAAATTTACTATAAATGTCAATGAGATTTTGAGTGAGGTTTTCTTTCCTCTGGAACAGAACCCGTAAGTTCCGGTTTCACTAAATTTCCACTTTATATGATAATATATTTGCAGCTTGTTGTATGGCTTGCTACCCTCAAGTGGGCAAAAACATCTCTTGCATGTTTAACAAGCAATTGAAAAGATGCAACCAATTTAGTAGCCTATGCTCCTTGAAAGTTGATGTAAAGCTCCAAAAAAAATGATACTGTAAAAACATGCAATACATTTGCACACACATCAACATTTAACTCCATCTATAATTTCTGATCATTTGAATAGCAAATGTTGCAGATTTGCACACAGCTGTTAAATTTTGCTGCATTATTTATGATTATATCCTGTTTTCCTTGCTTCTGCACTTTTTATTGTTTGCTTGCTGGTGCTTTGACCCTTTTTTTCTGTGGTTTCATTACAGCTTCATCAAATTCAGATTAAATTAGATGAAACGATAATGATCTAATCTAAACTTGATTAGAAAGCTTATAGAGATTTAATGTTAGTCCTGTTTTGAACCCCCATTATGCGATTTGTTCAATGGACCTGCAGCATTAGGTTTAATATAATTGGTAATTAAGAATAGAAAACAAAAATGTTGATGCAAGATTACAACTATTGATCCAATACTATCAATAATAATGCTTGTTTTGAGAAGCTGAACGTCAGGAGAATCCACTGTTTCACTGGCTTCTCATTCTTGGGTGTTCCTCATCGCTCATTAATGAGGAATCAGGTATCATTTAAAACAAAGAGGACTTGGTGAATCAAGCGCAATCAGCAGGACAAATGTTCTGTGACACTCCCAGCATGCTTCATTAGGCTGCCCTGTTGACACAAACAGGGTGGTGAAAGCTGAGCCCTTCGCTAATACCCCTAATACCCTTAATACTCACACGAGGAGGGCAAATTAACTCTAAATACCCCAGTGATTTGTAGGCATGGTGCTGGCTCATGTAAGTGAGAAAATCATGTTTGAAGGAAAGGAAAAGGAGGAAAAGGGAGTGGAGGGATGTGATGTGTAAGATTATGATTGCCATATGATTCCTCTCCTCTTCTCTCCTCTCTTCTCCTCTCCTCTCCTCTCCTCTCCTCTCCTCTCCTCTCCTCTCCTCTCCTCTCTTCTCCTCCTCTTTCTTCACCATCCTGATCTTTGTGTTCGGACAGCTGGCGTTGCGTTGCTGATTGTTAGACTAATCATCCGCTCAATTACTCTGGAATGTGTAGCTGGTCCATGTTATGACTGATCAGCTTTCTCTCTCTTTCAGTCTTTCTTTTCATCTTTTCTTTTGTGGACTCTGACTCTCTCCAGTGCGCTACTCTTTTTCAGCATCTGTTTTCTGTCTCACTTTCTCATGCTGCGTCTTTGTCTCTTTTTCTTTCTGTCACTTGATTCAATTCAATTCCATTCAATTTAGTGAGTGGTTCCGTTCAGAGATCTCCTTGAAAAAATGATCTGTGGTTTAATATCTACCATCATGTGTGTCAACTATTACTTTATTTCTTTTTTGTTTGTAATGATATTGGCTTGTGGTGTATTGTGCTCTTTGTATTATGGCTGACACTTTGTAAAATTGACATTTTAAAGTTCTCACTCATTTCACTGAAGGGCCATTTGAAAATCACCTATTTTGGCTCTGTGCTTCTTTTGACATAGAAATTGTGGATATAAAATACAATTATTATGAAACTGAACATGAAACATGATTTTTACTAGTACTATTGTAATAGCAATAATGTACAATTTATGTAAATACATATGTAAGCAATAACATGTTACACAATGAGATGTCCAGAAGAAAATTAACACATAAGGAGAAGTATTTTTCAAGCCCTTTACAGGAAAGCACATACATAAATTATTCAGTACTTTCTCATCTTTAAAAGAAATTTCTTTAAATGATCACATCACAAGTGAGGTGGCACACAAATAATGGCATGTTATGTTGTTTATTGTACCTGTACTTGACAATGATGACACCCTTGAATTGAGTTTAAGGCCACCTGATCAGTCCAGTGTTGTGCATATGTATATATGCTGTACCTGTTTAATGGAGCCAGTAACATGGAGGACGCTGATTGATTTTGTCCATCTTAATCAGATATTAAATGTATGGTATGTGTGCTGTGTAAACAAAGGGTTAGAAAACACTTGTCTTTTCTCCTGTCCAGTTTTTCCACTACACTACTCTTGAATATTAATAAACAATCTAGTCTGAAATACTAGTAAATTAAATTGATAAGAACCAGAGTACAGAGTCCAGAGGGCAGCAATGACAGGGATTTCAGTCTCAGCCAACATCAAGAAAGCTTCAAACAGGGCTCACCAGGTCAGCAGAAAATGAGGATTCCAAGAAAATAAATGAAAAAATAAAATAATTTCTTCCAATTTCTTCAAATGAATGCAACTCTGTGTCACAAAAAAGGAAATAGATATTGGTTACAAAAGAGGCAATCATGGCAAAAAGGAGATGAGGATTAAAAGCCCCAGATTGGTTTTTCTCATTTTGTATCTTTATGAACTGAAGCACGCGTGTGTGTATGTTTTTGTGTGTGTGTGTGTGTGTTTCAGTACATTTACTCAAGTACTACTCTCGAGTACTTTATGTGAGTCATTCCATTTTATGCTTCTTTATACGTCTACTTTTAATGTGTGTATATGAAAATGCCACCAATAATTACTATGAAGATCTTAGATATCAGCAAAAAGCATTGACCCTTTAAACTTTAATAACAGTAAAATATAATGCTAGACATTCATTACATGCTACATCTCTGCCTGTCCCTCAGGTCTGTATTTCTATATCCATTAGTGTTCTTCCTGCAGTGGAAGTGCCTGTGGTGATTCTCCAAGGCTGCCAGTGGGATGTCTGTTAGCATATAAGTACACTACATGCTGATGCAGAGGCTACATGCTAATGCTAATTAGGAGCTCTGGAGGAGAGGAGAGGAGAGGAGAGGAGAGGAGAGGAGAATCTTTACTGAAAAATCTTTCTAAATGTTCTCATCACTTTCTATTTTTTCCTCTTGGCTTGTCTTTTCTATGCTCTCTCTCATTCCTTGTGAGCTCTGGGAATCTTAGAGGCCTGACATATAACATACCCTAATTAAGGAACAATAATAACAATGTGTGTTTGCTGATGCATTTTCTGAATTAATGAATGTAATTTACATACATCGAAAGCATATTATTTTGCTGCCCATACAAAACCAAACATGGCAAACAGTATCTCCACAGATCAACAACTACAGCAACAGGGATGTATGATGATTTTCAGGAGGGACTATTAGATAGCCGTAGTTGGATGAAAAAAATGAAGAAAATCTGAATTATGACTCATGATAATAATCTCTGACTTCTAACATTCTCTAAATGGCCTTACAAACATGAATAAATGGTTTGTACATTGGCTAATTTCTACTGGTCTCAAAAAATCTCAGATATTTACAGAACCAGTCAAAAGGTTATACACACTTTCTAATTGAAGCGAATGGGAAGGTGTGTCCAAATTTGTGACTGGCGCTGTATATTACAGTTTATAACAATTGCTAAGACACATTTCTTGAAACCTTCCACCTTTTTCTCAAAACTGTAAACACAAAACCCAGTTTTCAAACTACCCTCACAAAAACTCTTCTTGCAAAATCAAACAATTGCCTCAAAACAGTTTTATCTTTGCTCAAAATCATACAGTGTTTACAGATTATACACACAGCCAGTCAAAATAAAAACACTACTGAGCATTCATTACATACTACATCAAAAAATGGAAAACACAGTGTTCAAGGATGTAGCCTCAGTATCACCTCTGTGCTGGGGTGGGCCAGAGGACTTCATCTACATCACAGGCAACGTTCTCCCTGGCCAGGCAATGGGAGAAAAACCCTCTGGTGTGCCGGATCCAGTCTTGGCAAGACTCCACAGGCCAATTCCATAGCCTGTAGGATATTTTCCCTGGTATAGGGTTTTCGGTCATGGACCTTCCATCATCATGCAGAGAAAAACTCTTCTATTGGGTTGAGGAAAGGGGAGTATGGTGGAAGGCAAACATTTATGAATCGCTGGTTGATGTTGAACCACTCCTGTATTTACTGATGTCGTCCCAAACTACGACATAGACAGGAGGCTCTGCCTACTCATGGTCCTGCTGCTAGTGCCCAAACAAGACATCCTGAAGACCACCCAGAAATGAAAGAAGATGTTGGGTGTTATATGGCCCTAAAGTGGCATGACAGTGGAGGACCCCATGATTACTTATGGCTGCACAAAGTGTCACATTGCCACTATGCTGGCCAGGGACTTCAACAATGGCTCATTGGCCAATTATGTTCTTGCCTCTCCTTCTCCTCTTCATCAGATTGAATGCAGCTTCATCCACAAAAATGTATTCATGGGATCTTTCCATGGAATCCAATTCAGACACTCTCTATATGTAAAATAGATATAGCTTTGTAAGTGCTACAGAAAGACAGACCTATGCTGTAGAGTGTATGTGCTCCTGATTTGCATACATTACAATATAGTGCAGCTTGACAGTAGTTTGTAGTATAGTACTGTACTATAAACAATCAGCACTGAATGTGTCTGTTTGAATGTGCACTTACTTGCACATACTGAAATAGTTGATATTTGACCCTTTCTGAGTGGCACTCAAAAGATACTCTGTACACTTGCTTCATGCACACCCTGTTGCGTTGGAGGATGCGGTCAATGGTGGAAAGGTTGACACTGTTGATTCCTTCAAAATTTGCATTGTCTTCAACAACTTTGTTCTGTATTTCACACAGTCTAATGGCATTATTTTGAAGGACCATGTCAACAATGAGAGACTCTTGCTGTTGGGAGAACATAGGAGTCCTTCCAGCCTCATGTGGCAATCAACAGTATGTGCCACATAGAAGTGGTATACATCATCTGAAAGCTGGGAACCTGCAGATTAATTTGAGATGCAGTACTGCTCTGTGTGATGTTTTTATAGGCATAAATCTGTAATAAACATTGTTATTGGTTAGGCGCCTATTGAGATTTTGAAAGTTTAGAGTGTATAAGGGCTTAGAACATTATGATGGAAGTATATGATGGCCGTGTTGCAGCAATTTTTGGGTTGATACCGTTTCTTACACAGATTTGGTGCAAAATGTAACCATTTTTGACCACTTGAGAATTGATGAAAATGGTCAAAAACCCTTCCAAAATACCACATCAAGTATCAACATTTGGAGATAAGAATTGCATTTTTCAGTGATTGAATGGCAAGTACCCCCCACCCCCCACCCCACCCCCCTTCTGAATGTCCTACATCTCTAGTTTGTGGTTGGGTTGTAAAGTTTCATGAGGCTGTGATTATCCTAGAGGTCACAATAAATCATTTTATACAGTGAGGTCAAATTTCAAAAAATTGCCTCACTACAATGACCTACTGTGGGGACTAACATCACCACACATAAATACAATTGGGCTTATTGAATCCACTAGAGTCTCAGCTTTCCAGTCATACCCAATTTACGCAATTCCAAGACTGTTTAGGGACGCAAGTATGCAGAAATATTCAAATACACCATTTTTAGAGTAGGCGAAAATAACACATTTACACTGCATGCAAAAAAACTGCATGGTTTTTGCCCAAAACTGCATGAGATTAGCATAAAGTGGGCATGTCTATAAAGGGGAGACACGTGGCTACCCATAGAACCCATTTTCATTCAGACATCTTGAGGTGAGAGGTCAAGGGATCCCTTTGAAAATGGCAAAGCCAGTTTTTCCCCTCACCAAAGTTCAGCCTAACTTATTATTTAGCCCCCTTTCCAACAAGCTAGCATGATATGGTTGGTACTAATGGATACCTTGAGCCCGCTACAGCCTCTGAAAGACAGTAATGTTGGCTGAGGACACTAGGGTTCTTGTGGAGTTTCAGAGGTTAAACACAAACTTACATGTTAGCAGTTGCACATTTGATATTCCATTGAACCAACTAATAACCAAACAACCTCTCTGAGTGCCTGTAGTCTTCATTGCAGTGACATTATATGACATATGTGGAAAGATGAATTGAACAAATGTTAGCATCCAGGAGTATCCAAAATCCCTCTGAGTTGTTTAACTACTGAACCAAGCTTGTTATCTATATAGGAAGTTATTTAGGAAGGATCGTTTGACACTAGAAAGCTGTTTTCACATTTGTTGAGAGGGGAAAGTTTCTCTGTGCACACCTTAAATCTGAGTTTGATGATTTTGTGACATCACAACTAGTTTTTAAGCCAGTCGTGTGTTTGCGCCTTACACAAGTGTGATGTGGAAACTTGAGGCCTCCAGTAAACATTTTTATGTGTACACATTCCAGGAAGATCTTTAAATTTGCCTTTTCCACTCAGATTATGTGTTTTGATACATCATGATTCGTTCCAGATTTGAACTGCTGCTGGTTAGTTGAGATGGAGAATGAGAGAGACGTGGGAGAGGAGGCTGGAATGTTAGTGGGCTGCTACTGCTGATCATACCACCTGGTCAGACCACTCACCACACACACACACACACACACACACACACACACACACACACACACACACACACACACAGCCGTGGCCATGCTTACGCAAGCGCAGACAGCTGTTGATTATGTCAGGATGGGTACTAATAATGCTGATCCTGGCACCAGATCCGAGCCTGAAATATGTATTTAGAGCAGTTTTTTCCCTCCAGAATTCATATCATTGTACATAGCCATCATTGCTGCTGGAATTCTTCAGCATGGAGATCAGTCCAGACCTTCATTCAGCCACTGACCTCAAGGAGGTTTTTTTTTTTCATTCCTGTAACACATTGGAGGATGTGTTTCATGGTATTTTCTTTGCAGGTTTATTGTGTATAATGTCATGATAGATAACACTTACCAACCAAACTTATCTGGTATAACTGAAATGTGTCTTTTTACTGTACGTGTGTCTGCCACAGTCCAACAAACTTCCTGTCCAGACGGGAAGTACATTCTTTGGTGTGTGTTTGTGAGACTGGGAGTGTGTGTATTTTCATGTACGTGTTTGTTTGAAGAGAGGCAACAGACCTGTCATGGTATCTTACAGTAACTGTCTGGAATGCAACCCACTTCCCTTGTTACAACTCGACTCCTGTTAGTTTCATAATGTACACTATATTGTTTAGCAGCGTTTATATCTGAAACTGAACATGGCAACAACCAACTCATTGAGTATCCTTTTTTTGACACAGTATTGGTAATGTTTTTGAAGACACAGGGTTGAGAATAAAAAAGTTACCAGTTATTGGAGGATTGTATCTGTAAGACAGTGGGACAAATCTCCATCTATGTGGTAACCACCTAACAGTTGCAGAAACTGCTATTTCTGTTTTCAGTTATTGATATTCTGGTTTAAATATCAGATTGAAATTATGTAAAATCTACATCCCAGCATTATCACATGAATTGTTTTGCTCATATGAGCCTGATCGCTGCTTGATATCCTCTAGCAGGGCCCTGTTAATGGTTCCTAAAACTCGCTTTTGCTGCCCAGGCCTTGCAGCTGTGGCAATCTCAGTATCCTCCCTTAAATCTCTTCTTCAGCTGTATGGTCTAATCTTAGAAATCTCTGTGTTATATTTGATCAGGCTATGTATGGCTATTGCCAAAATCAGGTCTTTTTTGTCAAAACCTGAGCTAGAGATGATTTATATCATCCTGGCTGGACTACTGCAATTCCCTTTTCACCTGCAAGCAAGCAGGACGACTCACATCACAGCCATCTTATCTTCTTTACATTGGTTTCCCATCCCATCTTATATCACCAGCAGGTCACTTAGGTCTTCTGACCAGGGCTTACTGGTTGTCCCTCGCTCTCCACTTACAACAAAAGGTGATCGAGCCTTTGAAGATGTGGCTCCAACACTGTGGAACGCTCTTCCTGTAGACGTATGAACCGATGCCTTTAAGAAGCAGCTGAACACTGGCCTTTGTCCAGCCTGTAATGCTGTATTCTGTGTGTGTTGCTTATGTTTTAATTGTTTGTTTTTTTATGGTTTTATGGTCTTATTTTTAACCATTTTATCTTTGTGAAGCACTTTGTGACCTTGTTCTGTGAAAAGTGCTATACTAAACAAACTTTACTTACTTACTTCTTAAAGCTCATTTTTATCTCAGTCCTTCTTCTTAACTAATGGTAATTTGTGTAACTGTTCTGGATCATTTTATCTTGGTCTTTATTATTATTATTATTATTATAGTCATTTATCCTGCTCTATTTTTTTATAATGAAAAAAAAAAGATGTCTAGTTTAGTGTCAGAGGAAACAGACTTTTCCTGATTTTACAAGAGAAGAAGCTGCTACCATTTCCTGGTATGTAATGGGAAGATTTCTGCTTTGGAGCAGGAAGATTCTTTCCTAAATCTGAGCGATGTGCTCAATACCCTCTAGGTTTATTAAAGTGTAGTTGGAGGTGAATATTCTGCTTGCATTCCACATATTTTGGGGCGAACTGATTAAAGTGATGTCTGAAAAAACACACTTCATTTGCAAATACATCTTAACAATTTATCACTTAAACATACAGTACCAATATTTACACTACACATTCCCCCAAAGGCAAAATAGTAAAGGTAGCATTCAGGCAACGATTTAGCAGAAGTCATCCAGCAAACAACTTAGCATGACAAAACTGTGCACAAGAAATGTACAATCATCAACAAACATTTACTGTACAAAACAAAATGTGGATCAAAATCAAGCTCTTGAAACAGAACCACTTTGTCTCACATTGCATGAACAGGAAAGGGTGTTTTGTGCCAACAGAGAAAAAGGGGCCTCCCATCTTTAAAGCTAGTAGTCTGTTTTTATCGTTCTTCAAGGGCCTTGACCTGCAGCCAAAGCATCTCATCACTGTCATTTAAGTCCAAGCCTGAGTTCATCTCCATGATAAGTCGTGTGGACAGTGCAGGACTCGTAGTCTAAGCTACAGTAAGCAGTCTATCATATATCTACATTGTACATTACAGTGCTGGTGTTGCAGCCATGCATTGATAAAGCCACAGAGTAGGTCCTTTTTGGTGTAAGCTGGGCTGCAGGCATAATCCATTGATATTCCTTCTTAGTACATCAGTTAGAACCAAACTGACGACTTTGCTTTGGTCTGATCATGAGCTGTAGAGAGAGAAAGAAACATGGTCAAATTATTATTGTCATTATTGCCACTTATTGCACAAGTTAGAACACATGCATGCTTGCAACTGCACTGTTTTGTGTATCTACCTGAGTCGTACACCTCCAAGGATCCATGGAGGGGCGAGGGGGTCCAGGCGACAGAGGTAGCCGTGATGGGGCTGCTAGGGTCCATCTCTGTCTTTACCCCCTCGCTGTGGGGGGAACTGCCTGTGCTGGCGGCTGGCTGGCTCTGGTTCCTAACACTGGGCAGCAGCAGAGGACCAAACCTGGTATCTAATGCTGCACTGTGGGTCGGGTAGGAATGGAGCATGGGGTGGTGGTGCCGGGTGTGAATGTGTGCATGGGGGTGAGGGTGGTAGACATCATGGACATTGGGGTAGCCACTTGTGCTTTGGGAGTTCAGGTTGTAGGTCCAGCTTTCGGGGAGGGCCGCCAGAGGCGGGAGACTGGCCTGGGAGAGCATGTGGCCGGCCCACAGAGCTCCGTCTGGGTGGTTGAAGGAGACGGGGCTGGGAGAGAAGTCTGGGTGGACTGAGACGGAGACAGATGGGAGGCAGGAACCGGCCTGGGATTGATAGGTGCTGTTCCAAACTGAGCTGCTCTGACCCTCAGAGTGAGACACACCATCTGCAACAAACAGACTTTATCTCATCACACTGCCACATATTTTTTTTTATCAACTGCAATTCTTTTAAGCTGGGGATAAAATTAATTTTGCTATTAAGTAAAAGAAAATTAATGAGTCAGCACTAGTATATTTTAACCAAATCTCACCTTTCCATGAACCAGCAGTGCTCGATACAGATGGCTGAGTCATTCTGATTGGCTTGGTCTCGCTGTTGAAAGTGCTGGACTGACTCAGAGCCCGGGAGAAATGCTCATCTACCACGTCACTGATGTCTCCTTGGAAGTAGGTAAACAACACGCACCGGGAGTTTAAGTACTCTGCTCCTGCTGGTTGAGTGCCATCCTTCAGCTCTGAATCGGATGTGGATACACAACCTGACTCAGTTCCAGGAACCTGTCGGAGGCCCTGATCCCTGGACAGCATCCCTCGTCCTCCTCCTCCTCCTTGCTGCTGCTGCTGCTGCCCCAAAAAATTCTGCATCTTACTGTGAGCACTCAGCTTCCTCTGGAAGAGAGAAGAGTCAGAGGGACATGAACTGACACATCCAAGCAGGAGTAGACTTTAATAGAATTCACATTTGAGTAAAATTATTTAAAATACTGATCATCATACTGTTGTTTTCAGTGCAATAAAATTAGACTTTACATGCCATAAATACATTTATTCAAGTAATATTTACTCTCCAGTACACACAGCAACTTAGGAGTTGTGTGAAAATTAATTTATTTTTTCCCATACTGCATTCCAACTATTTGTAAAGCTCAATGTGATTCATCCACATTCCTGAGTGACTGACTGGCTGTCATTACATCACCGTTTGACCGCACGATTAATAGTTTGGTGTCATTACGCATGACCTGAGGTGAATACCGAGCCTCAGACTGGAATTTCATCATTCAAAACTCAAATTGAAGTTAAGGATTTGTATGCTAGGCTTAAAATAGTTTGGAATGGTATATTGAACAGAAGGCGGTCAATAGGAAAACCCCTTTTGAGTAAAAACGAAAGAAAATGGACGATTCTTAAAGAATATTTAAATTTAGGCCTGGTGACAACTTTATGGTAAATTACTTCTTGTTGCAATCTTGTGCTGTACTCATTATCTTTAACACCTTTTCATTTTTACTATGGTTTATAACTATAGTTATTACAGTTAGATATGGTATATAAGTTATTTTTTGTAAAGCGTGAGAGAGATTACACTTCATCCTAGGTCACATGAGTCTTTATGCTTCACTCCTAAAAAATTCTTTTCATATGATTACATTGCGTCAGTGCCACTCAGCAGCTACAAAAGTTTTATGATGAGTATCTCACCTGTTGTTGCTGGTGATCTGGGTTATAGTACGTCGCCTTGTACGCCGCTGCAGGGAGGTAGTGCGCTCCATAGCTTTGATGGTACATCACATCCAGGCAACTCATAGCGACGGACCAAAGCGGTTAAGAACGAGAGAGTCGGAGGAGAGAAACGCGCATAAAACAGCCGAAGGCGACTCTCCCTGAGACTTCAGACGGGCTGGATCCTCCGAGCCATCGGTGCCTCTATATATGCCCAAACGCATACAATGGCCATGTCGTCCAGTTTGCATACAGACAATGCGCCTCCCGCTGTGCGCTCCACCAGCACCAACCGGGGCCACAAAATCGAGCAAAACGTTATGACACAAACACTGTATGCGAAAAAAAACTCCTCACTGACAAGTTTTCAGGCCGCTTCTGATTGGGTGAGCATTCCTTTCCCCCTTCTCTCTCTTTTTCTGTTTTGGAAGGGAGTTATATTTAGAGAGGGCTGGAGCCATTTACGCACGCCCACTAGGGAAGGGCCTGCAAAGCGCAATGGAGTTTAGCAAGGCACTATGAGTCTAAGGGTTCTATTCCCACTGGGGGAGCATCCATTCATAAAACTGTAATGTACTCATGTTATGCTCCTGTGTGTCACATAGTTCAGAGCAGAGACTCCTGACCTCAGGACTGTGTGCCAGAGGTCAGAATCAGGGTTGTAACAGGGTTTTAGAAATACATGAACCCAAGTCTGCTTTACCCAGAGACTGCTGAACAGACATCCAAAGTGTTTGTTTATTTATTTATTCAGGTAACTGTTCAATTATATGTTCATTTTATTTCACAACATGAAGGTCTAAATGCTGTTTCAGATCTTTCTCGGCTCAAAAGTCCAATTTCAAAATGCTTTCTCTAAACAATACAGGAATCCACCTTTTGATATCCGCCAAGTGTTTTAGTTTTTAAGAGCAGATTTAAATGAAGTGTTTTGTACCCTGTGTGAACAATTTCATCTGCAATTTATCGTTGAGCACCAGGTGCAACTTAAATCCAGGTGCATTATATGGTGCATGTCAGTCAAAAACACATTTAAGGGTTGGATTTCTATTTTTATCATTGAGATGAAAGCTTAAGTGCCCAAAATAAAAAATAACAGGTAGACCGTGACGGAGAGAAAAAACAAAGTTCTGCCCCACAAAGTTTGATTAATGTTCAGACTTTTCTCTAAAGTTTACTTTTTTGTGAAATATTGGAAAGTTTTACCTCTTTTGTCAAGCCATTATTTATTTGGTGGAACTGATAACAACTCAAACATCTGTAACATGACAAGGAGCCACAACTACACACAGGGGCTACAAACCAAAACATTTGAAAACTACTGGTTTAATATTTAACACATTTTTGTATTTTATAAGCTTATCATACATTATTTATTGTAAAAATGTATCTGAAAAGTGACTACAGCTGTCAAATAAAAGTAGTGGAGTAAAAAGTACAGTATTTCTCTCTGAATTGATGTTGAGTAGAAGTACAAAGTAGCATAACATAAAAATACCTAAGTGAAATACCTAAAATATGTACTTAAGTACAGAACTTGAGTGAATGTGCTTAGTTACATTCCACCGATGCCTTTGGTTTCCTGCCTCTATGTCTTTAATTTATGACAGCTAAAAATAAAAAGGTGTTGTTCAACATCTTGGTTACTGCCATGTGTAATGTGACTGTTCATTATCAGTTTTCTCTCATTGTGTGAAGCCCCCTGACTGACTGAGTTGAGCTGTTTGCTGCCACCTGTTGGTGAGTTCAATTACATAGCATGGTTATCAGTTGACCCTGAAGGACACCTGCTGTAATCTGTAAATAATAATAATAATAATAATAATAATAATAATAATAATAATAATAATAATAATAATAAACTTTATTTATATAGCACTTTTCAAAACAACCATTGCAAAGTGCTTCAAAAACAAGAACAAATAAAATAAAGCAGGAAAACAATCACATACAAAATAAAATACCACATAAAACAGTTAAAAGTTGTGATAGAAATAATGGATAAAAGTAACACATGAGAGTAATAGATAAAATAAGTAACAGATAAAATAATTAAGCAAAAGCCATACTGTAGAAGTATGTTTTGAGGGACGATTTGAAAGAAGGCAATGAATTTTCTAGTCTAGGTTTCTCTGGTAAGCGGTTTCAAAAGGTTGGAATCCTGACAGCAAAAACCCTGTCACCGTTGGTCTTAAGCCTGGACCGGGGAATAGCTGACTGGGCCTTATCAGAGGATCTCAATCTACGGGTTGGTGAGTAATGATTTATAAGCCCAGCCAGGTTAGATCAGTGCCATACCGTTCAAAGGCCTTAAAGTTCAAGAGCAAAATTTTAAAATCAATTCTAAAACGAATAGGCAGCCAGTGAAGGTTAAGCTTAAATAGGGGAGATATGATCATGCTTTCGTGATTTGGTCAAAAGTCTGGCGGCTGAATTTTGGACACCCTGAAGCCGTGCAATCATGTTTTGGCCAAGCCATGTAAACACTGCATTACAACAATCCAGACCAGAAGTGATAAAAGCATGAATCAGTCTTTGACAATCATTAAAATAAATAAAAGATCTAATTCTAGATATATTTCTCAAGTGGAAGAAACATGACAGAGCTAGCCTTTTAAAATGAGACTCAAGAGTGAGGTTCTGATCTCAAATAACTCCAAGGTTTTTAACAGTGGGTGACCCCTAGTAGGAGATGTTCTTTAGTAAACTGAATTTAAACCGAAGTGAACACAAAATAATAAAAGCAACTTTTGCTGAAGATAATACTTCAATTGTAGAAAATTAATAAAAAATCACAGGCTCCATGGAGACTAACCCCTTTATTTAAACTATTTTTAAAACCTGGATGAACATTTGATGGCACAAATTCCAGTTTTGTTGTTGTTATAGTGCTTTGGACATAAACATTTAGGTTTTTAAATTCGTGTTTACTTCACAACCACATTTTCCCTTAATCCATTCACTGCTGATTATTAGTTTCTCTGAGTTCATTTGAGTCCAATTGAGTCATAAATGGAAGTTAATCCAAAGATACTTTCAGAGAAGAATTCTCTCCCATTGCCACCAATAATGAGTATCTTTAGTTATTCTTGCAACCATACTTATACATCAGTTGTGCTACCCAATGATAGTTTTTAAACAAAGTCAATTCTATCCTCCTCGCTTTTGAGCAAAGTATTTTGAATACAAATAGATTTTTAGGGGTCCAAGCATGAAGGTGCTGGAACCCTCTTGGAATTGTGAGGATTATTAGTGTGTGATTGCTGCAGGTGCAGTACACCATTAGCGGAACAATTACTCTGGCTCTGTGCTTAAGTTCTGTTCATGGTAAACTTTCTCTGTTAGATTACAAGGTTATGAGTTCAATCACAGAGCAGTGCTCCTGGCAACATTGGTCTGACTCACGCTTTAAGTAATAGCGCTTACAGTTTTTGCTGTTGCTGCCTCAAAACAACAACATAGCATTTTAATTGACCCTAATTTTTATTTTGGCTTTCAAACCCTTGAGCAAAAGCCTTTAACCTGTGATTTCTCAGTCATAGACCTCCGGCGTATTCAACTGTGAGGTTATGGAAACTAAAGACAGCTGATTGACCAACAGACCTGGTAGTCTTGGGGTTAAGGTACTAACTATGAGGCATGAAGTCCTGCATTCAAATCCAGTGGGGAACCAGTGCCAGTTGTTGCTGTTCTTAAGAGGTTGCCAAGGTTACTCACCCTCTTACAAATTTACTCTGACGTACTGATCACCAGAACAATAATCCATAATGGTTCATGTTTACAGATCATTAGGTTATTTACTCTCATTGACTTCATTGCAGTACTTTACTGATTGCAGTTAAGTGGTCTAGACACATGCCCTGCCGTTGTGAGGTCACCTGTTCGAATCCAGTTTGGTAACCTTGTTGTGTATGTCGTCCTTACAGACCTGAACTCTGTTCAGACATATCCGCTCTTGTGGTTTAAAATTTGTTTAGTACATGTATGTCTGATTATGAGCTTGGGCCCTGCTTTTCGCCGCTTGCTATATTTTTGATATTGGTTTCTCTTGAGGTTTAAACGTAGATATAGAAAACAATATGGACAGACTGGAACAAAAAAGTATACTGGGTAAAATATTGGCTCTTAAACTTTTTCTTTTCTACTCCCTGCAGGGGTAAGACCTCATGTAATGCGAACTAGCTATTACTATGACATGAATAAAAAATGATGATTTTCTATAGTCTATGAGAGGTGATTCATTTTGAAAACTTATTGTTCAGTAATCAGATGCATACTTGATTTACTGTAAGAATAGTGTGCTCCTACAGTACACTAAGTACCGCTGCACTACAGAATAAATGGACAGGCATGATATGAAAGGCAGAGAGTAAACACGACATGACCAGATTTCCCTGAACCATGAGAAGAGCAACTAATCAGTGAGGTCTTTAGTTGTAATGAAAACCTGAGGACTCTCTGTACCGTGATTTCCAGCAGGGTAAACTCTCAATGGTATCTTGACCCTTAAAACCCTTTAAACTCAGTGACAGCAGGTCATGAATGAGGAAGGTTGATTTTGATAGATTCTTAAAGTAAAGTCTATGGGGTTATAAAAAGGAATGTCTATTTTTAAATACAAATTTAAAATATATTCTGTCTTGACCTTATGTTCAGTGAAATGTAAATTTAGATTTACATCCAAACAGTAAAAAAAAAGAGCACACTTCATCTTGAGGTCAAGGAAAGTTGTAAAGTGTTCCTGAGTAGTTCGGAAAAATCAGCCGCAGTATAGAAAGAAACCAACTAACCAACATAAATGGCTGGACAGTTTTATACTGTAAAATCTTTATTAATCCAAAAGTTCAAGGACTAAATAAATATTGTAAGCATTCATCAAGTCATTGTCATGAATCACAAGTCAATCAGGATCCATTTTTTTTAGAAAAATCTTTTTAAAAGCCTCAGTCTATGTGTTGAATTTCACTGCAAGGACAGGAAAGGAGGAGTGCATGTGAATTGTCTGTTGTTGAGCAAGGAATTGTGGGTAGTGGATAGTACTGCAGTTCCTTACATACTTGAGAACATGATACATCCACAGTTAAATGACAAAAAAAAGTCAGTATGTATACCAAATTGCTTGATTTGGGTGACACCACAGAACAGGAACCTATGTAAAGCAGCAGAAAAAAATATGAAAAAAGAAATTGGCAGAAACTTTCCAAATTTGCAGCTCAGTTAACATTTTGTTGCCACATTTTCTGTTCAGAAAGAACACACATATTAAACCAGTTGGCAAAGTGATGCACTATGCCGATTAATGAACAGTATGAGTTTGAATTTGGACATTTGGCAGTTGGGTGAAGGATGAGTTATTTTAGCCTACAGGAAACAGGACATTCTGGGATATTAGATATCGGGGATACATCCAGCTTTATCCATGGTTGCCACTAAGACATATCTGGGTTATGAACACCAGGAATGTTTAATATTTTCACATTTCTTCCCTTTTTGGCAAACATATGCTAATGTACTGAGTCTCAATAGCAAACTTCAGTTTCTTCCAAGTCATAAGAACAAGCTTACTTACAATGTCACAACAAATGATTCTCATCCCTGTTGAGTAACAACACAAGATTTAATTAACTCACCTATTTTTTTTTTTTTACAGTTCAATTAGCAAGTAGACTGATGACACTTGGCTCCTCTGCTACATGGAGTTATCATATTATCCAACCTTCTGTTGTCTGTTATCTGTAGGAACTGACTCTCTGCTCTCCCATATAGCAAATAAATAACATTTCAAGTGGAGACTTTTGGTTTTGCTGTGCTTAGATAAAATATAATAAGATCATGCATGAACCCAGTACTGCTGAGCTGAGGACTGCTGAGCATGCACACGCACAAACCATGCATCCATCCATCAGGTAATCACACTTGATGATCCCTAATAACTGATCACTGCGGGATGTGATATGTCACAGGTGTGTCAAGCTGGTTACACAAAATGCATTTTTAAATGGAATTGATAGTCAAAGCTTATTAATGTATAGATTTTGTAACATCAACTTGGTAATAAACCTTTATACATGAAAGGCAACGCGGCAAAAAAGAATGAAGTGTTAATGTCTGCGTCAGGACATATTTTTTCTGTCACACTGCTTTTCATTTTCATCTTCTCCCTCTTAGTTTGCTTTCCCCCACTTTGGGATCGAGCGAGAGGGTAAATATGACAACAGGAACATTTATTATTTATTTCCCGTTCCTGCCCTGCTTGCTGTTGTCGCCAGGTTTGATACTTCAGTTGCTGGATCTGATGAGACCTGAGGGGACAGTGGCAAGTGGGTAACGCTCATCGTTTTCACTCATGTTTCATTCACTTTGATGTCACAATAGGCACGTGAATTATTCAGCCACAAGCTGATGTTGCGATTCGACATTTTGAAAGAAAAAAAATTAGATGGGAATTATAAAAACACATGGACGGAGTTTGACTTGTTTTCAGATGACCTCAGCATTGTCCATCAGGGTCAATGATTAAAAAAACATTATTTAATATTATCAGATCCTCTTCAGACACTGGAGGAAAGGCTGAAAAGCCGAAACAACAGAAAAAGCATATTTTGTGAAAATAGTTTCCCCAAAAATGCAAGTGCTGAAATTGAAAAAGCCTCCAAAACAGCATTTAAAGAATGTGGTCAGTTCAATTCAATGATTAGTTCTACAATGAATAAGACTTGAATAAATTAAATCATATTCATCATAACAAAGGTTGACATCAGTGAGTGGGACAGATTTTAATAGAGTCAGTATCTGCTCCATAAATCATTCAAATCCTACTTCCACCCGCATGTCTTGTGCTGACAGTTGACCTGACAGATAGCTCAGTGTGACAATATCAGCAGACAAAGAGACTGATGATTAAACTGTGCTGAGATGGCAGAGAGTTAGTCCGCATCTCCATCTAGTGTTCTCATGGAGGAAATCTTGTTCCTCCGCTGTCTTTGCTTGGTTTGGAAGTGGGGCAGTGGAACACGACAGAATGATGCCTTGAGACAGAGCAGGAAGTGTCAGACGTGCAGATTTACAGCCGTGTCGCATACAGTACACATACCAGCACACACTCATGCAGTCATGCACACATGATAGCGTATATTACAACAGACATACACACACAAGTTCTCTGACACAGACGCTGGACCTCAGGGGTTTTCCACCAAACATCTGGAGCAGCCCGTGCCTCTACTCCTCCGCTCCTTAATGAGGCACACTGATGATTATTAGTGGATGTTTTAAAGGGGGAAAAACGGAGGGAGGAGAAGGGAAGGGACAGAAATTAAAGTGGAGTTGGAAAATTGTTTGCTTTTCCTGTTGTTGAACCCCTCAAAGAATGAAGGGAACCTCCGGTGCTTTAGATCTAAAGAAATCTCACATGCCTAATAAACTTCTACTACTTTAGATCACAGCCACGTTTCAGAGGAACATTCTTCTGTGGGAGGGATGCTGTTTAGGGGATACATCCCATGAAACCAAAAAACAGGTCACAAGTGTTGTGTCCCAGATCTGAGTCTCAGAGGTAACAGAGAAAAAAAAAATCCCAGAAAGAGGGAGCCCAACTCACAGACAACTGAAAACATTCAAGCTTTTTGTCTAACTCCTTTTCAGCAAAAACACTGTGTCTTGCCGAATGAAACTGTTCTAATTAAAAGATCTATCTTTTTCAACCTTACACGGCATCCCTGATGAGGCAGGTGTGAGATAATGCTGAGTGCTGTTGATGATGATATCTCACATTAAGCAGAGTGCAGCATCATGAGTTTTGTGGTATGGTTGTTATCGTTCTTTTGCCCCAGAGAGAATCTATAGAAACACACACCTGCCTGAGCTGATGATGATGATGATGACAATGATGATGATAAGGATGAAGATGATGCACAAGGCACCTGCGCAGAGTCTGGCAAACAAATGAATACACTGCACATGCAGATTCTCACTAATGTACATAAGTTTGGATACTCAAAGACCAATACCAATGTAGATGTCATTGAGCTGAGGCTGCCAGCATTTTCTGACATGTGTTAGTTTTAAATTGATCAATTTTACTATTGATACGTCATGAGAACACAACATTTACAATATATAACTTTAAATGAAAAAGGATGATGAAAGCAGAAATTCAAGGAAAACATATACAAATACATAAAAATATGTATATATAGTATATTGTAGATATATGACATATTTGCCAAACTGATGTGACCTGATATTGTTGAAGCTCTTCCATCATTAAACACATGCTGCCTGCGTGTGTCTGCCTGTATATTCAGTGAAAATTCTTGTTGCAATGTCTGCGTTAGAAAAGCTGTATCCCCTAACAAGACAAACCTCACTTACAGTGTGTGTGAGAGGTGGGGGAAGGGGTACGTATAATTAAAGAACCATTAGTGCATCTTCAAGTACACAGAGTGATGCAATGCGAGTGAATTTTAATTCACTGTCATATTCAGACTTTGGGGGAAAAAATCTACTTGCAGTATATTCAACAAGAGTCGCCTCTAATTTAAAACCAGAACATGAGTCTTGATGTATAATTCAGTTTAAGAGAGACACAAAATAACATGGTGGGATCATTTGCATTGTGGTACCACTTTAATGAGAAAAAGACAGTCATTTGTAAATGAATGGAAATTAAATTTCCATCTTGAGCCACAGGAAAAAAAAAACTGTTACAAGGGCTTTTTTGTCAAACAAAGCCACCACGCTTTCGCATTTTCATTATCTCAATGATCTCACATATTCAGTTTTAATTGTTGAAGCCATTATTGCACATTTTATAAATGGAAATGAGAGTTTTAATTGCGAATACTAGACAAAGAAGTGCATTTCTTTCACAGTGTGTGTGCCTGTGTGTCTGACGGTCTGCACCCATACTGTTTGCCTCCTAACAAAGTGACCAGTGGATATTTGGTTCCTGTGGAGTCACCATGCTGACCTTGCTTAAAAAAGCAGATAATTACTTATCCATCCTCCAGTTTTAACTCATATTCTGCACGTATAAAGATAATGGAAGCTGCCCCGGCTGCCTGGTAGAAGTTAATGAGATGATGAAGACTCAAAGACTGGGTCATTTTGACTGAGGGTAATCCACATGACTGATGTGGCTCCCCGTTGGAGGGTCAAACTGGGGAGAATTTTCTTTTAAAACAAAAGTTGGACATGGTTCAAATATTAAATCTAAAAATCCACATCAAATTGGAAGAAAATATAGCTCTGTTTGCGCAGGATACATATTCTGGACATGTGTGAAATTAAGCACATAGGTCCCTTTCCATACCATTACCTTTCTGAGCTAGATTTTGATGTCTGGTTTAAACAGTGGCATGGAGAAGAATGCAAAATAGATTCATAATGTCAAAATTCTCTCCAGCAGAGGTGAAACACACAGTGAATGAAAAACATAAAGGAATAAATGGAGACGCAGGAAGCTTCAGTTGCTGTGTTGGCATCTTGAGAGAGACTGAGGAAGAGGGATGGCATTTTTGGGGCCTTGGGTGAGATTTTGCTTCAGGGGCCCCTACTTTACATCTTAACGATTCAACCTTTTTCCACTGATATCACATGTACACGATGAGGCATTGCTTAAAAGCAGGATGCCTTTTTTTAAAGATACATATTATATATTAGTATTATTAATAATATGATCAACTGTATATCCCTTTTTTATGCCCTCAGTCTTTCTCTCTCTCTCTCTCTTGCAATAAAATGTTTGCTTGTGTTGTCTGTGCTCATCTTTTCACGCACTATATAAGTGAAAATGACAAGGTTTGATTTCTACGTCCGCCAAATCTCTACATGAATAAATCTATCTATAAACATGCCTGATGTCACTTTAGGCTCCATTGTGTTGCATGCATATTGCAGTGTGTTCTTGCATTTATGAATGCAGTTTTCGGGTGTCAACTAGGTTAAGATATTCTCTCTCTTCTTTTTGTTTCCTCAAATTTCAGTGTGTTGACCACCTTAGTGATCCCAACAGGTAACCTATTACACCAATTGTATAAAAAAACTGAAAACACTTCCTTTAATTATGTGGTACACAACACCAAAAAGAAAACTGCTGGTGTGAAACTGCTAGTCTGAGGTGATTCTCTGCTCTTACAGCTCATTTGATTCTCACCTCTCACTTTACCAACCTGTCAAGATGCAAATTACACTAATTGACCCTCCATGGAGTAAATAGATTTTCATCTCAAAAGTGCCAAGAATGTCAATTTAAAATCATATTCTAGCTTTTCAGGTTATGAAAAAGCTATACAACACATTCATACTTGATACATGTCTCTCAACTATCTTATTAATAAAGCCTCCCACGTTGTCTGTTTCCCATCCTCACACAACTTCCCAAACCTCCTCCCTCCTTTGCAGAGCGAAGGACTTGTCCTCCGTTGCCCTTCTAGTTGTAATGACTCTAATTCCCTCATGCTAATGGTGTCTGAGCCTCGGCTCCTGCTGGGACCACCAGCCTACTTCTTGTGGTCACAGCCTGGCCCTGGGGCGAGGAGGACCACAGACTCAGAGACAGAGGAGAGAGGAAAAAAAGAGAGAAAGGGTAAAAGAGGGTTCTGGTTTGATACATGTAGGATTCCTCAGACAGATTGTCCTCCTCAGGCAAAAAGGACCTGTGGATAAAAGAGGATGTCATTGAACCGTGTGTGTGACATCCAAAATTGGCGCCAGCAGCAGATTTAAACAATAACACACCATTGTTTGACCTTACACACTAAACCATCAGTGTGTCTGTGTATGTGTGTGTCTGCACGTGTTCATCGGTATAACTCCACACCTGCATCTAATTATGCACGTTTGTGTGCAAATGTGTGTGTGTGTGTGTGTTCACGATCTGCCTTGTGGGCGGCTGGGGAGGTTGCGGGTGGCAATGATGATGAGCAAACACTACAGGGGAGAATAATCTCTCATTACCCACAATTCCCTGATGCTGTACTGCGCCGGTGAGCACGACTAGGTCCGTCCCACAGGCAGAAATGAGTGGAATCATTCAGTCGATTTATTAGACCATCCCAAACTCCCCTGCCCTCAGCCTCCCCTGCTGCTATCACCCTGTTTTTTCTGCTTCCTTCACCCCTCCATGTCTTCCCGCTCTCTTAGCCACCTGCTGTCTTCCATATGTCCTAATTCCTCTCTTTATTTGGAATCTGATCAAAATGTCATATCTAATATTAACTTAATGCCATTAATTAACTGATGTTAAAAGCTTCCCATGCATGAAGTTTAGCACAGACCAATCAGTGCTATAACTAGCAAATCATATCATGAAAAGTGCATGCACCTGATTATGGGAGGTCTTATTTTTAAAGGAATCATTCAACATTTTGTCTATTTGACATTTTGTGAAATACGCTCATCCAATTTCTTGTTAAGAGTTAGATGAGAAGACAGATACCTCTCTCATATCTGTCCATTAACTATGAAACTATATGAATCGGTTTGACAGACGTCACTGTGCCTGGCCAAGAAATAGTCCAGTACCCTTGTTAAACTACATGTTGTTGTTTTTACGCTTTTGTTTTTATATGAGATAAACTTATTCAATACAAGATATATTTGCTAAAGCTAAGCTTAGCTAACCGTCTTCATATTTAGCATATGAGAACAGTATCTCTCGTCTTGTCTAACTGCATGAAAAAGCAAGAGAGCCAATAAGCATATTTTGTGAAATTTCAAACTACCCCTTTAAAAATGACGATAAAAGGACAATATCAGCAGCATATAAATCTGTATAAACCCTATTAGAGTGGCAGAGTCATGTGATGTGTCTCTATGTGAAGGCAATAGTTCTAAACTGACCTCTAATCTCTGGTTTCCCAGTGAGGCCAGAATGTTTGACCACACTTCTCTGTCTATCTCTGCTCTCCTCTACCTTTGATTGTACCATTTCTCCTTCTCTGTGATTCTGCCCTCTGTTCTCCTATTTCTTTTATCCCCATGGTATTCCCCATGAAAGAGGCTTCCCTCTATCTATCTCTCTCCATCTGGGTACCAGTGAAGTATCCATCCATCAGACAGCAGAATTGCTGTTGAAATCCCACGCCTCCCATCACAGCCGCTTGTCTTTCTGTGTTTGCATACAAACATATTTCAGCCTAGTTACATGTGAGGGGCACAGGGAAGACTGCAGCATGTAGTCATATCTTATATCCTACTATGATTCGGGATTTATACCAGATAAATATGGGGTATGAGATATATACACCCTGAGGCACAAGAAAGCTTTGTTGAAATTCTATTGCAAATGACAAATAAAAAAAATAATAGAATTCATGTTTTTTTCTGATATATGGACCAGATGTTGATCCTCTATTACTGCAAAAATGAGACACCACGGAGTTGGTATTGTCTTTCTCTGTTGTGATGAATATGAAGTTGTTGAATCTGATTTCTAATGAGGTGTTCCACATTTTTTCAAGCTGTGAAGTGGAGTAGAACAAAACTATGATTCCACAACCATGTAATGGCTCTGTTGGGTTGTACTTATGTACAGTGGTGCAGGGAGCTAAATGCTAACACACCTTAGTTTAGTGTGCTATCATGGTAATATTTGCTAATTAGAACTAGAAACCATCTCCTCACCTGAGGCTGAGGGTAGAGGCCATTTGTTTTGTAGGTATTTGGTCATAAACCAAGGTATTGGTACAAATTTAACTTTGAGCTAGAGTTGGCAGGAAAGGTTAAGGCATCACCAAAATTATTACAGTCCAATAGGTGTTGAGACATGTCACTAAAAACCACAATTGTCAACCATATCGTGGTGCTAGAAGAAATGTCAGGGGATCACCAATGTCAGTAGGATTCATCCTCTGAGAACCATGAATGTCTGCACAAAATTTTGTATCAACCCATTGGGTAGATGATGAGATATTTCATAGGATAAGTGAAAAGTTTGACCTGCTGGGGGTGCAACAGAAAAATTCAAGGATCAACTTAGGAGTCCTCCTCCTAACACCATGAATATCTGGACCAAATGTCATGGCAAACCATCCAATAGTTGTCCAGACATGACACTAAAAACCAAAAACCTGCTGCTGGTGCCAGAGTAAAAGTCAGGGAATCACCAAAGTTAGCAGGATTCGTCATCTGGGGACCATGAATATCTGTAGACAATTTTATGTCAATCCACTCAGTAGTTGTTGAGATATGTAAGTCTGGACCAACAGACTGACAGACCAACACTGCTGATATTGGTTATTTGTGAGTTATTTGTTAGTGTTTCAAGTGAGAGTTTTTGTTTTATCATAAGTTATGCATCTAAATTAAAGTTTCAAGAATGGTGGTTAGAAATACAGAACACTTACAATCTTTGGAGGGTTGTTAATGAAAGTGGCCTAATTAGTACTGGTGTAAAATATCAGTCAGATCTTGTCTTTTACAGCCCCCCCACTCCCACTGTTCCTCCAACAAAAAAAGAAGATCCCTCAAGACTGGACCCAACACTCAGTTTTCATCTCTGGATGTCCATGAGCAGGTTTATCTGTGAAGAGGAGGAAAAACACAGTTGTTAACAGACAACTCCACAGACATCAAGTGAGAAGATTTGAGCGATTTGTCTGATGATACCTTACAGCTGAAAAGCTTGATGTGCTTTATGGCTGCGACTCCCACTGATTGAGCAGAGATCTCATTTCACACATGAACATCTCTCTCTCTCTCTCTCTGCTCTGTGTGTGTGTGTGTTCATACACTCTGTAGTTAGTGCCTTAACATTACATGTCTGCTTGCCCCGGGCTAGATCACAGAGAGGAGGAGGAGGAGAGCGAGAGAGATACAGAGGTGCAGTAAGTGGAGGAAGGAGGAGGTGAAAGTGAAGCCGGAAAACAGTGAATGACAAAAGAGAAAAGATGACAGAGGAAGGTTAAATTATTCTGATATTAGGTTAGGAAAACTTAAGAAGAATTATTTGGGGACTTTATTCTGATTTGACAGTTAAAAATTATGTCTCTATTTCATGTATTTGTGGTTTAATTGTGTTAAATCTGCCTGTCTTGGTTGCACCTACTGACACAAAATATGATGGACAAGTATTCACAATCTTCAAAGTAGACTAATTATTTGATATTTCCACAAGATTCCTTTGGGAGGAACCTTTGAGACGTTTAGACAAAATAATATTAATAACAATAATGGAAAAAAAGGCATATACTTGTGGAGATCAATCATGTTTCACTAGAATGAACTCAGGTTAAAGCCTTTGAAAACCAGTGTAACATTGATCAAAGTTTACTATGAATATTCAGTCAAACTCCAATAGATCCATCACCTTGAAGGCCCAAATCCGATCCCTGTGTATTGATCTACATGCTGCCACTTTGTAGCAGCAAAGTCAGATACAGGCTTAGTACCTGCAGGGTCTCTGAGTGCTTGGGGCTAGATTTATCACCACTGGGGCCCTCTGATGATGAGGCCATTTAGTCGGGGTCCCTGTAGTCCTCAGCTGATTAGCGCCAAACATCTTCCCTAATAACCTTAACAAGAACAACGCCTCAGGACGACATGCCGATGCACACAGGCGAGTGTATGCCCACAGCCCACACACACACACGCACACACACACACACCTCCTTAGAGATAGAGGAAAGAGCTGTGGGCTACCCATCCTCCCCTCCTTCTCCTCAAAGTCACCCTTCTCCCCCTCTCTCCTCTGCTCCAGCCATAACATGGCATCTCTCACTATGTCTGGGCTGAGACCCCCCCACCCGGCTTGCATCTTCTCCACTACCTCCCACTGCCACCCCCAATACACACACACACACACACACACACACACACACACACACACACACCCCAACCCTGTCTCACACAAGCATGAGCCAAATTGAGTTGGTTATGGTTCAAGAGTCCCACCAGCCCACATAAAGTTGCTCTCAGCATCAATATGAGATAATACAATATGAATACACGCTGGAGTGTATGGAAACCCTCACCCCTCGGGATGAGGAGGGAAATTGAGAGGAGGACAATTCATGATGCTGTGAGAAGCTGTGGGGGTGATTTTAGAGACAGTAACATCCCCTTTGGATTGTTCTCTTACAATAGTTTTCATATTTGTGCTCTATGAGTAATGTTTATACTGACAACACACCCAGATGCATAGACTGCTCTCATAGACAAACTTGAAAGACTGAAAGGAAAGGGAAAAAACAATTAAAATATCAGTTGGATTAAATATTCTGTACATGTTAAGAATAAAATCCATGCAAACTATAAATCATGTCAGCCACACTGTCAGCATGACTTCATTTGCTTGCTTGGCCTCATCATTTAGAGAAAAAAAGACGTTTCTTTGTTGCCAATGAACATTTTAACATCAGTTTCTCTGCCTTTACGTTGCCTTCAATTACTGTAAGAAATATGCAAGTCCATGTTAAGTGAACATGAATAACGCAAAATAGTGCACTTATCAGGACTGATGTGTTAATGTCTCAATAAAATTTAATTTAAACAAATTAAATTAGATTATTTTGTTATTGCTTGTGTAGCAACGTGTCTTCACGTGTCACTGCAGTTGTTGCAAAGGCTGGCATTAGCCTATCCACAATTTTTCATTCCATACATGAACGGTATAGATAGTGGGATGAAATCAATAACTAAAACAGCTTTTATTTGTTTGTTTGTTTAGATCCCAATCAGCTGCTGTATTGCAACACAACTCTTCTGTGTTTGAAATGTTGGGGCCACATTTTAAGCTTGTAGCTGCACTGCACAACATCAGTTTCTGGGTTCAAAGTACACATTGGTATCCGTATATTTTACGCGGTGACTCCACAGTCTTGACATTTTTTCTCTAATTCGTTTTCGACGCGCGAATCACACTTTTCTGACCAGGGTTCCATTATTTGTTTTTTACGAGGTACACTTGAAGGCAGCAAGAAAAGCCCCGCCATGACGTCACGTGGAGCCGTTGAGTCAGTCAGCTGAGGGAGGAACTCCAACAACAGAAAGTCAACCAGGAAGCCGAGGCTGCTAACCTGACCCACCGCCCCGGTTTGACGGCTAAACGGCGGTATTAACGTTAGGAATCACATAGTATATCAGTACAGGATTTTTTTTATTTGGTGTTTAAGTTGATACAAAGCGGCGACATGGCTTCCCTTTTCAAGAAGAAGACTGTCGATGGTAAGTTTGCTCTGTGTAAAGCGCTAGCTAACTTGTTTTTAGCCCGAGTGTACAGACTGCCGTGTTGTTCCCATCTAAAATTAGATAACACCATCCCCATTTAACTTGTTTAACCTGTTCTGGGTCCAACTAGTTTCAACCAGCAATCACACGACTGACTGAAGTCGAGAAACGGCGTTGAAGCTCTGCCAAACTTAATGTATTTTAGGCGAACATGTCATTTTGTATATGGCTGGATTACAATTGAACCATTAACAATAGTTTAAGGTGTTACTCCGGTCATTTAGGTTTGCTCCCACTTGTTAATCATTAGTTAGCTATCTTTTAATATAGGAGGAGGGTTTCTGTATTGTTACTCTAGAGCTAATTGTTCTCCAATGAAACGGGAAACATAAACTCAAATTATAGCCTACTAAAACGCATGTCAAAACACTGAATACTTAATGTCAGATAGATATAACATATAGCTAGCATATGACTGTTGTTTCTATATCATTTTTGTGTTATCATTTGGTCAGATTAATGACATTTTGACAAGCATGTCACAAGTATTTGAGCCAAATCCATGGACTTCTCTTACTCAGTACAATCTCGCATATTTTTATATCTCTCATTAATTTGGTTAAAGGCTACTACTTTCTATTCGTCCAGACTTAGGCCTTCCTGTGCTGTGAGAGTGAACAGCAATATTACCACAAAGGTTTTTTTTTTTCCTGTGTGTATCTGTAATGTTGGAAATAATGACACTGTGTCATGCTGTCATCATAGTAGGACATGTTAATTTTAGTCAGTAATGTATAGTGCTGTCAAAACTCAGAAAAGTGTTTCAAATCTTAATATTTAAGTGTTTTTCCGCAGGCGAAGTAATCAGCCTCACAAGGTCAAAATTAATGAATCAATTATTCTATTTCAAATACTGATTATATTGACTCCTTGGGCTGGATTTCCAGAGGAAGGGCTGATAAATCCTTGTCACATCTGGACCTCAAAGTTATTTTAAGAGAATTACTTATGAAAGTATGCTTTCTGCAGCTTTGACAATAGGCTCTGTATGTTACCACAAATTTTTTTCACTGCACCACCTACCTACTCCTCCCATCACTGTCATTCCAGTTTCACTCATACGGATCATCTGCATACTGTACTTACTGCGCTGTGTTACCTCTACTCCAAGCCAAGCCATTATCAGATCTTCTCAGCGGAGACATTTTTGCAGTCCCCATCTCATGTCCTTAATTTCTCTCATCTCTCGCTTTCTGGACGCAGAGTTTTGGTTGTTGCCCCTGGGTGGGGTGGTTGAAGTTGTTTCTGGTTATTTGGTGAATGGAGGGGGGTGGGGGTGAAATCCCTCGTATTTGTAGGACGATATCCCTCCCACTTTTGAGACGTTGTCGGCACGTCACCTTATACGTATACATGCGGCGTTCTCACAAGTGGTCCAACGCTATGACGTCTTTTGACCAAGTTCATGATTGGTGAACTTTTCAGAAAGAATAAGCATTTTTTTTCAGTTTGTTGAAGTTTGTTTTTTAGCCCCTAAAGTCATATTTCCTATAATTTATTATAGTAATATAAGCTGAATAAATTCCTTTGGAATGTATTGCTCAATTTTTCATTATTTTTTACCAATATAATGTCTAAACTCCACATAGATTCCCACATAGGTTTCCAGACAGTAGACACATCTATTGCATGTCTGTCCATCTTTGGAGAGGGATCCCTCCTCTGTTGCTCCTCCTGAGGTTTCTTCCTTTTTTCCACTTCCTAAGGATAGAGGATGTTGTACAGATTTTAAAGCCCTTTGAGGCAAATTTGTAATTTTTTTTAAGGTGATGTATTGTAAATGAACCAGACTTGACATGACTTAATTGATTTTTTATTTTTTTTAAGAATTGTATTTAATACTTGAAAATTCCTTTACATTTAAAATGATGAAAAGGACATTGTATATTGCAACATACAAAAGCACCTCAGACTTCAGACTGAATCTGATTTTAGGTCAACACTGTACATATTCTGTAGTCAGTATCCAGTCCACAATAGAGTGTTAACAGAAAGAGACACAGCTGTAACTGTATTTGTTTTCTTTATGGAGCTCCTGAGTGTGTGTGTGTGTGTGTGTGTGTGTGCTTGGTTTGTCCGTCACTGGTGTGACTTCAGGGTCATGCATCATCTCACATGATGCCACTTTGTATTTGTGTGGGCAGTTCCACATTCGGCAGCGTCAGTGTGCCGTCTCATTGTGCTGCTGATTACTCTGGTATTTCATATCCATGTGCGCACACACTCACACACTGTCTGCTCACTATTCAGGCACTCAATAGATGTGTTAGATTTCTCCCACAGCTGTGCAGCTAATTTTATTGCACAAGAAATATAGTGATGTCCAACTTGAAAATGTATCATCTTTACGGATTTTCAGAGCAACTTAAAGAAAAAGAGAGGACATGGTAGATGGTGGTTTTAATATGAAAAAAGATGCTTCTCTACATCTTTGCTGCTGTTGCTGTGTTTTCTGTTCAGCTGTCAGCTTCAGATTATTTCGACTGTACAAGTCATGAGTGATGTCAGGTATCAACCACTTCACTTAGCTGCATTTTTGTATTTGGAGGGAGTATCAAAAGACGAGAACTGTAGCAAATCCAAAGGTATTTTAGCTTGACTTTTCCATTGAAATACAAGTGATGTATGGCTGCCATAAATGGTTATTTTTATTATTGATTAATCTGGTGATTATTGTCTGGATTTATCAATTAGTTGTTTGGTCTATAAAATGTCAGAAAAGGGTGACAAACGTCTCTCACTGATTCCCAAAACCCAAGATTCAACCTAAAATGTTCTTGTTTTGTCCTGACCAACAGTCCACAACCACAAAGATATCCAGATAAAATGATTATCAAAATAGTTGGCGATTGATTTTCTGTCGACTGATGAATCGACTAATTGTTGCAGCTCTTTCAAGTGATGTGAAAAATTGTACATATTCGATAGGCTCAAAAGTAAAAGTTCATACATGTAATCACATAAATTCAGAAGTGTGTATTTGCATTTTGGAAGTGATATGTGGAAAAAGGTTGTTGGATGTTAATAAATATTCAGGTATTGTAGCTTTGACAGAACTGATGTCTTCTTTTCTGTCTCTCATTAGACATAATCAAGGAACAGTCAAAGGAGCTGCGTGGCACCCAGAGACAGATCACCAGGGACAGAGCGGCACTGGAGAAACAAGAGAAACAAATGGTGAGATGCGCACACACACACACACACACACACACACACACACACACACACACACACACACACACACACACACACACACACAACACACAAAGTTTGAGGAAAAACAAAATATCCATTTGCACGGCATTTTACATAGATTTCTACATATTGCATCAATGCCCAATCAAGACCCCCCTGTTTCCCCAACACACACACACACACACACACACACACACACACACACACACACACACGCACGCATCTACACTACCTCCACTTCCTACAATTTGGGATTTAGCCTGATTAGCTAATGGGTCTAAATTAATAGACAAGATAGATTTGGTATGGTGGCTTTGCTTCGGGCAAATGAGACCATATTCTCTCTCTCTCTCTCACACACACACACACACACACAGGCTCACACACACTTACATGATAAGGCTATATTCACAGAAGCACATAACATTTCCCCTGGCTGAAAGATGAAAGAAACAGGCTGTGTCCTCTCCCCTTTGTTGTATTAAGTAAATATCATACAGGACATAATTACCTCCCCGGGGAACCAGATTTTTTATTTCTCATTAATGATTTCCGCTAATTAGTCTAGTTTTTAAAGCTTTGTTGCGCATTCTGAATAAAAGATACCTTCGCTACAGTATGGAAATGACCTATATTTGCAGTTTAGCACAATTATAACCATCTGTTGCCCCCCACGACGCACGCATTGTGTGTGTCTGCACACACTCGCATGCAAGCCAATACAGCAAAAAAAGACACAGGTTTTTCCCCCCAAAACCTAGGTACCTTTCCAGTCACGTTCTTCATTTTTATGTATTTTTTATAGGACTTAAAGAAAAGAAACTTACTTGTCATGAAGGTCTACATTCAGGATGTCAAAATTTGATTCAAACTGTATGAAATTTGAACATAAGGCCTTAAAAAGTGTGAATTAAGACATCTACCAGATCTTTCCATGATATCTGCTTTATTTTATCATAGTTACACTCGGTGTTTCTTTAACAGTTTTTAATCTGCTGTTCATTCTATTTAAGAAGTTTCATTTACTGGGGTCAATACAGATATCTATTTTTTTTTTGTTTGTTATGGCTGTTAAACTCATGTTAGAACAATTTGAGACAATGCTAAAAACATTTTAAAGATGAAATCTGGCTTTCTGAAACAACATCTGTAAAATCCACCTGATATTTTGATGGAAGCTGGAATCTGCAGCATTTAGTTTATACATAAAGACTCCCAGTTCCTACCAGGCAAAGCGAACAACCTCACAGTTGTGCGCTTCCTTCTTTCATGTCTATCTATCTATCTATCGCCCCTCCACCCCTTCCTCCTTCCCTGACAAGGCAGTAAATAAGACGTTATAAGCTTCACATCAGCAGCAGTCCCACTGCTCTCGTCTGCATTTTTCCCCCCCGTTAATGCATTCATAGTTTTTCAGATGACAGTGCAGTTGACATTATTATTGTCACAGTCTTCTTTTTTTTTCTTATACAGCTCTAGTTTTTTTTCCTCCTTGGCATTAATTTGAGGTTTTGCTCTATTCACAAACAGACAAAGATAGACTGGAACTAATGCACCTGCTCTCTCTCTGTGTTTTGTGACTGTGTGTGTGAGTGTGTTAGAGAGAGAGACAGAGAGCTGAGAATCAGACATTAATAATTGATTGTTATTTCCTGGAGAGGATGCTTTCAGCGCACACACAAGAAATAAACAAAGCATGCTGGTGCTGTTGTAGCTGTGCTGAGAGGTCTGGCTAGCTTACTGTAACCTGGAGCTCCACTCTCGTCTCCTGGGACGCTCACACACACACTCGTGCCCACACACACACAATCCCTGTGGGCATTTGTGTATATTCTGATGTTTACTAAAGCTAAAAGCATGTATTTGCTTGCCAGTAAGTAAGGCCTGATCTTGATGACTGTGTTTATTATAGACTGTGTCTATATTTGCTAATACTTATATCTCTCTGGAGATTTGTGAATATGTTTATTTATCAATTCTTGGTGTGTGTGTGTGTGCATGTGTACACACACTATAGAAAATATAGACAGAAAAGAAGCTTCTCTGACAAGTGATGGATGTCTAAAATCACCCATCTGCATCCATCCTGATTCTCCTGGATCTTAATGTGGCTTTTAACACGGTTAAGCATGTCGTATCGCCGAGACTGACGGTGAATTGGTGGCGTTCACCGACACTATGAAGTTCTCAAAATATTATTTGGATAGAAATTTCTCTGTTTTGCAAGATAGCTGCTCTGCTATGTGATTATTCTTAATTTTTATACTTGCAAAGGAACATTATTTCTAAACATAATTCATATCTAGTCTCTCAGTAGCCTCAATGGATTTGTTCCAGATATCCACAGTATATTTGGGCTGCTTACTGCCCCTTCAAAAACAATTTTTTAAAAATTTGTATATGGACAATTCACATGGTAAGATTTACACACTATTAGTGTTTAGTAGAAAACATTCAGACACAACTCTAAGTGTCAGGAAGTGTACCTATTTCTCAAATCCGAACCCCCCCTTCTCTCCCCTTCCCAGGAGGCAGAGATCAAGAAAATGGCTAAGAGTGGTAACCGGGAGGCGTGTAAGATCCTCGCCAAGCAGTTGGTCCAGCTGCGGAAGCAGAAGAACCGCACGTACGCCGTCAGCTCCAAGGTCACCTCCATGTCTACGCAGACGAAGGTCATGAACTCCCAAATGAAGATGGCCGGCGCCATGTCCTCCACAGCCAAGGTAAGATCCTTGACCCTGGCAGTTCAGCGTCAGTTCATTCCAACTGGTATGAGGTCCGGTTTTAAAATGTTAAAAGGGCTGCGCTGTTAACAGGCAAATAAAAAACAGATTATTAACGTCTGTTAAAATACAAGCTGTCGTGAAAAACATACTTGCACATTGTATGAACGAGCTGCTGAGTTTATTGTTTATACATCTTCATATAAATTTTTTTGTTAAAGAAAACTGGAAACAAAAGATTTCCTAAAAATATTTTAAAAGTAGAAAACCGGAACTTCTTACTTGCATCCTTCGACTTTGCACATGAACTAGTTTCAGTGTTTACTGGTATCAATATTTCAGTGTTGTAATTAAAGTATTAATGTGGGATCTGTTCATGTCTAAAGCTGAGTCTCAGCGTTGTTAATAAAGTGTGAGAGGTAGTAATTGGCCAGGAGCGATGCACTGTACAGAGTCAGACATGGCAAACATAGACAGGTCAAATATAATTAGAATCAGATTAATGGAGTGTGATGAGGTTGTTGTGTAGCTGTTTGAGAGAATCATTTTATGTCACACACACACAGAGTTTATTTATGCAAAGATTAAATGCTTTTCTAGAAAGAAGAAGTCGCAGCTTCCATTCGACGAATAGTGCAACACTTTCCTCTCTCAGTTATCAGACTTGTGGATCAACATGGTTTGGAGCAATATGTCAAAGACAGTAAAGTGGAGACAGGAATATATCTTATCTATTGTCAGGCTCAGCTGTGAAAGTAGGCCATGTTTGTGCTGATCTTTCACAGGAAGGAGGAAGGGGGGGGGGGATGCATAATTTCTGAATTAGTTTTTGTTTTTTGTAGCATCTCTATTATCCTAATGTGCTAATGGATGCAGAACAAGCCTTTTAAAACCCTATTTCAACCTAAGTAATATTACCCTGGGACTCCCACTCATATGTGTTAAGTACAGAAATCAGCTGTAAACTACTCCTTGGGAATTTGCCATGTCAAGTGATTTACCTTTGGTATTTTTGTGAGAATAGAGGTTCTTTATATGAACACCAATTTAACCAAACTTATCCCAGTTGAATTTAGTTTTTGGGATTTTTTTTGTCGTCCTATGTTGAAAAGAAGGCCAACACTGAAAAGTCTTGAAACATCCAGTATGATGGGAGATCGGCTGACAACCTTGAGAGTAATTCTCTAACCTTCTTATGTACAGACGATGCAAGCAGTGAACAAAAAGATGGATCCACAGAAGACCCTAAAGACCATGCAAGACTTCCAGAAGGAGAACATGAAGATGGGCATGACCGAGGAAATGAGTAAGGACATGCAGTGCACACACTAAGAGCTCTGGTATTTACAGGCTTCTCAAAACCAGATTGTCAGAATGTATGTGAACGGTGTGAGAAGTGACGTGTTGAAAAATATATGATGTATAGTTGGAGAAGCTTTTCAATTCTTTGTGTAAATGCAAACACACAAGCATCCAGTTAAACACACTTGATTGCAAAATAGCTCTTCCAAAAAAAAAAGCCAACTGCTGTCTGACTCTAAAGTCCAAACTGTGATTGAAAATCAGTGTATTTGACTCGTCTGTGCTTCTCCTCACCCTCCCTGTCTCACTGTCTGTCCAGTAAACGACACTTTGGATGAGATCTTTGATGAGTCTGGAGATGAAGAGGAATCTCAGGACATTGTCAACCAGGTTCTGGATGAGATCGGCATTGAGATCTCAGGAAAGGTAAGAAAGGTTTCAGCATCATTCATACTTAAAGTATAGTACAAATCCTTACTTTGCACTATATGCTGTTAGAAAACACTTTTGAAACCCATTGTTTCATTTAGTTTCATTTACTTTTATTTAAGTACTATCACTATCCAGGTAAAAAATAGACAATTTAAATACAATTTGATCATTTTCCTGTAGTAAAAAAGTTACAAGATAAAGTTTTACCACATTTTACACATGTCTTAATGGAGCACACATCCCGTAGCAGCATTAGCTGAACAATAAATGCTCCACATGGCTTTTAGTCGACTGTTAAAATGTATTCCAGCTGCCACACGGTGGGGCTAGCCCTCAGCTCTTCTAGCTGTGTGTCTGCTGTAGTCTGTGTGGCTGCCAGGCTGCCCATCTGCTGAGAGGAGGGCTCCCCCTGGGGGCCCCAATGAGTTATTACCGTTCACAAAACAACATAAAAGCCTACAAATTGTCCAATAAACGAACCCACAGCTGGAGAGAACAAACAGGTAGTTTCACAAAAAGCCCCAAAACTGTTTTTGGCACTTACTGCTCAATCACAACAAAAGACAAATAATAATCTGAATGTTCTCGTATAATGTGCTTTCTTAGAAAAGCAGAACAATAAAAGCTTGCTTGGATCAACCCTAAAGCTGGAAAGAAATTACAAAGATTTATTATATTCACAGGAATTATGCTGCCATGTTTATAAGTGTGGAGACTAACAAATGTTTTTCAGCATATGTAAAGGGTAATTCTAGTTTGAACTGAGATCTACATATTTTAATTATGTTATGGTGATGAGTTGTAACACTTACATAATACCAGTTTAAAATCCTAAAAAATGCTGGAAAAATAAGACCAACAATCCGTGGAGATGAACAACAAAAAAAGAGTAGTTTTCCAATATTTTTGACGAGACCTGCTTCAATAAATCCAGTGAGCTTGAAAAGGTTTTAGCTTTGGCTTTGGAGTGGCAGCAGGCAGCTGTACATGGCTGCCAATTTTACACCAAGTACAAAGCTTTGTGTTTGTGTATGTGTTAAGTTTGAATTGAACATGCATGCAAATGGATTTTTCTTCTGCCCCTGTGTGTGTGTGTGTGTGTGTGTGTGTGTGTGTGTGTGTGTGTGTGTGTGTGTGTGTGTGTGTGTCCAGATGGTGAGAGCTCCAGCTGCAGGAAAGAGTGTCCCCGGCGCTGCTTCCTCTAAACAAGCCACCATCTCTGACGACGAGATCGAGAGACAGCTCCGAGCCCTGGGAGTGGACTAATTGTCTTCCTTTGTATTAATGTTCTCATTATGAACCAGTGCAACATTAATACTGGGACTCTGTTAGACACTGGTTTGATCATGGTTGAAGTGCTTCAGGTGTAACAATGGGTACACACACACACACACACGCACACACACACACACACACACACACACATATTTATATAAACATTCAAAGGCATGCAGACGGACAGATTTAATGTACATCACATATATATTCAGACATTCTGTGGCAGGTCGCGTTACAGATCATGAGGGCAGAACATCTGATCTATTTATGCTAGAGTAATATTTATTATGACATCAGCGTGGCCGCAGCCTGAAGGTGGACTAATAGATGCTTGACATAAAGAGTACTGAATACCTTCACCGTTGTTTACCACCCATCTTCATCTTAATAAGGGCTACAGTGTAAACAACCTTGAAATTAGCTTTTCCTATCTGATATTTTGGTTTAATTTCCATAAGCTTTTACGTGACTGAAGATGGGTGGTCTGTCAGAACGTTATAATGACTTAAACATGGTAATTAAAACAAGCTGAAGGGTTGTCAGTAAGCAGATGGAACTTATGCTTCCATCTCAAACTAGTTACCCACTATCTTTATTGCCATCTGATTCACTCCATCTGAGGCAAACTGTCCTCGTTAAAGCATTCACTGTAAAATGTTTCCATTATTTTGTGGGTAAGATGCTGTCATTTAATTTCTTTGCCATCATAAAGTATCAGAGATAAGATTTCACCATGCAAGTGAAAGCGAGAAAATGCATCATCACGCAATTGTCACAGAACAAATGAAACAACTAGCTAATTATCATGCTTTTAAAATCCTTAGGTATGTTACCATAGATACAGGAGAAGATGTAATTCAGAGAAACATATGCATGTGAAATGTGTATCTGATGTTATTGCCCTCGGGCGAGAATAAAGTCTTCACTTCACCTCAAAATAATGCATGAGATTGTGAAACGGAGTGATCTGAGGGCAAACTGGCTAGCATTTAATTAACAGCGTTGAGGTCATGATGCTGTACAGATCGTCTGAGAAAACGTAATCAAACGCAAATTGGAATTTACGAAAGGCTGGAATATCAAAGAGTTTTAAATCGATAGTTTGATACTACTGAGTAATCAAATTAGGGTAGTTTTTTTTTCTTTTCTTTTTGGTTGATGTTTGCTGCCTGATTGTGTATCTTATATCGGACATGGGATTTATACAGTGATTGTAGGATGGCACTGGTCCTGCAGTCCTTCTTCTCTTTCAGCTGCTGTGCAGTTACTGTCATTTGTTGTGTTAAGTTGCCTCACTCACAAACATACAAACACACACTACAGCCACGATGTGATGGAAGTGTTTGCTAACACACTGTGATCCAGGAGGTGTTTCTCTCCTCTTCAGAGCTGAAGCTGATTCTTCTATCCGGTGATCAGTTCATCATGTGTCAGTCAGCTTCAGGCCTCATGAGAGTGACACTGACATCTGCTGACGTTGATTTAGTCTTTCGCTCTCTCTGGCATTTTGTTTCTATTGCCAAAAATAAAATAAAAATGTTATTCTTGCATGTATCTGACATGTACAATACATAATACATTGTTTTTTTGTTTATTTCTTGCAAAATAATTCTCTCCTTTACCTTTTAACAATCATTCTGATTGTGAGCGAAAACAATGTTTTAACAGATTTTGACATTGTTTGAGTGTAATCTGATTGTTTGGAAATTTCCACACTTTTTAAGTGTATGTATCCTCATCTTTGTTTGTTTCCTCGGTCATTGTAAAGTGACTATGTACAGGGGCTTTTATAAGTAATAAAGTTTCTTCAGGTAAATTTTGGTGACTCTCTAGTGTGTATTTCCCTTTAAAGGACCATGCCAGTGTTTTTGCAGCCTTTAACTCCTTAACTGAAAATTATGTATACTTAACGTTTTTCCTGAACATTTTAAAATCAGTGCTGTACAGTTTTAGACTTTCAGATGCAGTTTACCATCATCCCAGGTAGCCTTTCCATTCATTTCCATATGACATGAAAACCAAATGGCAGACTCTCGAAATCTGCTCTAATTGTCTAATACGTCACAATTGCACATCAAGTCTGCATTAAGTTTTGTCAAAGTGACGTTATGTCAATCAGTGCAGAGACTTCAAATCAATCTGCAATGATGCAATGCAGTCACACACAAATGAATGTAAAACAGTGGATGTCTAGGAAAATAGAAAATTTACATCCAAATATCTAACACACACCAGAATGGTTTGCAAAAAACTGTTAGCTGCGATGTAAAGTATATGTGATTTGTAGTAAAGAGGATAAATCATGCTTTAAGCACAAGACACTGGAGTACAAACTTATTCTTTTTAGTTAAGTAAAAGCTTGTAATTCACTCAGAAGGAAGTGTGATTAGTCATTCACATCTTGTAAAATTAAATAGGTGATATGGCCACAAAGTTCTCTAAATATATAAACTATGTAAACATTATGTAAACGTAAAGTTAGGGGAAAATACCAAGAGTAAGTTCTAAATCAAGGTCTTATATCCTCAAGATAATCAGTATTAAGGCATCTGTGAAACCAACGTTATGGCTTCTTCCATGTAGTAGTTTTTCCTCTTCAGCATATCGTGCCTATTACTTTCCACCTCAGAAGTATGACAGCGTTCGATGACTACACTCCATTTATTTCCCCTGACAACACCCAAGTTTGACAGCTGTACATGAATCACTGTGGGAACTGCTTGTTTCTGGATCAAGTTGTCTTCTAGCTTTATTTATGAATCCCCCATGACACCCCAATGAGTTGTACAATTCTTGTTGTACACACATTGCTCTCCGAAATATATGTATTCATAAGCTGAGATGACATCAGTAAAAATGAGAGATGACACATGTGGCTCTGTTTGAAACACGGTTTTTGTTTATTATTTGTCAGAAATGAATTAAACAGATTTACTTGTCTTTGCCTGGGAACTGAAAGTGACAATTACTCAGTACAAGTGAAAATTTTGTGCAACCCAGATACGTCTTTGGCATAATTATATAAATCAAGTTGACTGGAAGGCACTTTATACCTATCTGACTGGCATATCTGCCTTTACATAATTCACATTTTCTGCATTATTTTAACGTGAAATTCTAATTTTTATACTCTCTAGGCGCCAATTAATTGTACCTTGAATGATAAGTTGAATAGAAAGGCCCAGATTCTGTCTTAGGAGGGAATTTGTGGAGTGTTATTGTGTTTCTTCACTTTATTAAGTCATTTCACATCAGTCATCCCAACCAGGTCAGAGTCATGACTATCCGCTGCTCTACAGGCAGCGACTACAAAAGCAGAACATCCACCGATATGAAAAACTGAATCAATCTTACAACAGGGATAAAAAAAATAAAAAATTCTCAGATCCATTTGCTGACAAAAATGTCACAAAGTTTCACATTTCCCTGACTTCAGACCATAAATCAAAGGGGTTGTACACAGCAAAGTAGATCAACATAATATATTAGATCTTAAATAAATAATTTGTTTGTCAAAGTTTAAATATGTTACTGTTTTGAGCATGACTATAGTATATCGGTTCAAATAAAACTTCATAAGGCATTTTTCATAAGACAGTGATGGGTAATTAATAAAAGGATGTACAGACATCAGCTCTAATCACAAATACACAAATACAACCACAAGCATACACACAGAGTCTCAAACTTTAATGTAAATGTAAAACACTTCATTTCAACAACAATAACATGTCTCTCTTCTCTAAAAAAGAAAAGAGAGAAAAGTCAAGGACAGTATTGTTTGTTTTTAGAAAGGCACAGTACTCATCTGCACTCTGGTGCTGATGGATTAAATTATATTTGGTTCCTTCAGTTATGCTTCAGTGTACATACAGCAAACAAGGTGCTGCCAAGATTCAGTACATTTAAATGTCAGCTCTGGTAGCTTCAGGTCAAACCAGCACAATATATGCAGTTAATGAAAACCTTTTATCTTTATAAAAAAAAAAAAGACTGGCTGGGTTGACATTTATATATGTTTTTAAATTGGGTTTTTGTGGGTTCTGGGAGATTAAAACACTTCTTAAGACACATTCTTTCAACCTTCTATTTAAATAAATAGAATAAAAAATAAAACAACATTAAAACTGCATTGAGAATACTGGAACATATTGCAATAAGGGGTGTCTCTACAAATTAAATGAACACTTTCACAAAATGTGTTTTTCCAACAGATAACCTCTGAACCCGCTTTAAAAATAATACATTTTCACCTGCTGTGCTCAGAAAGGAGCTTCCATCAGATCACAGATGGACAGATACTCATTAAATTATGTCATTGGCCTTTGTGTTTTATTCATCTGTGCTATGCAGTTTGGGCTAATTTTAGTCAGACAGGAGCTGAGGTTGAGGCTGGTTTTGACCCGTTTCTCCCTTTGGCGTCTGTTGCAGAACCAGACTCTGACCACCTCCTTTTCCAGATGGAGGCCTTTAGCAATTCTGGCTATTTCCTGGGAGGACGGCTTACTTTTTTCCACAAAGCTGCGCTCCAGAGCTTCTTTAGCTCCCAGGCTGCAGTGGAGAACAAGGGAAGAGAAGATTAACTTTGTAAAAAGTAAACATCATTGTGTGATTTATGTTGTATTGTGTCTTTGCCCTTAAATGATACCTGATAGTTGTTCTCCTTTTCCTCTTCCGCTCATTCATTCCTATTTTATCACTGTACAAGGCTGCAGGAAAGTTAAAGAAATATTTTGTTACCACAGGAACGAAGTAACAGGTCAGTTGACTAACTGTTTGAGTTACTGGCTGACTAAGTGATTGCTAATGTGACCTCACCTACTGGACTTTTGACTGACTTAGCATTTTATTGCTTATTGTTATAATGGGTAATTGTCTTAACTATGCCCTTTGAAATAAATATCAGTGCCATCTTTTTAAAGAATGTAATATCTCAGCTGTCAAAGTTTCCTAGAGCAGTGGTTCCCAACATCGGGGTCATGACCCCTCCAAGTTCACAAGATAAATCTAAAAATACATTTTTCCATACTTTTCTTTAAATCTTTCCTTTTTCCTGTGAAATCCTAGATAGTTTTACCTATTCAAGCCTCTAAAAGATTATTCAAATGAGGCAATCTGAAAAGAGAAAATCACTCTCTGGTGGAACTGCTCACAGCTCACTGATGTATACATAATGTGATGAGGGGTCATGAATGGATATTGTTTAATTGTAAGGTGTCATAAGGAAAAAAAGTTGGGAACCACTGTCCTAGACAGCATGCAAGCCGCTCCTAGATCTTCATAATCCTGCAAGAAAATCATGGCAATAAAACAGTAATTTGTAGAAGATCTGATTGCACTAAATCAAAAGTGTATTTACAACAAACCGTACATATCAACCATATCAAGATGAGATATCCAGTAATAGTAGCAATCGGGGTTGATGGAGTGGATCTGTGTGACTCACCACCAGCAAGCTCAGCTTCGTCGAGCCATTTAGCCAGAATGGCCTTGAGTTTGCAGGCATTCTTAAAGCTCAGCTGCAGATTTTCAAAGCGGCAGATGGTGGTCTGGCTGAATTCTGAGCCATGCACAGCAGCGAGAGCTTCACCTACATTAGTCTGGGTGTAACCTGAAGGTCAAAAGGGAACACAAATAGAAATACTTAATTGAATACACAAGTGGAGAAGCAGCAAGGCAAGAGCAAACAGAAACATTTTGTTGTCAACTATCTGATTGGTGCAGTGGGATCATTTTCAGTTAGTATTATTATTACTGTTATTATTATGATGATAATTTAGTAATCCTACTCACCGAGTTTGATCCTCCGTATTTTAAAGTCGTTGGCAAACATCTCTAGCTCTCGTATCTGAGGGGAGTCCATGGCAGGGGCGTCCTCTGGGTCCCGCATGCTCTTCCTCTGGGTGTCAGTTTTCATCTCTCCTACAGTGGGGCCCCCAGGGGCCTCATCAGTCAACAGGAGGGCCGAGGGCAGCGAGGAGAAACCATGGCTTAATGCACAAGAACTACTACTTAGACCAGGATCTGGGAACTTGTACAAGCAAGGAGTAAGAGACCCTAGAGAGAGAGAGAGCGAGAGGTGGGGGAAATTAACTGGTAGAAGACACAAGGGAGACCCTCAGACTGTCAGAAGGGTACTGAAAGTAGCATGGCCACTATTCCCACATGTATCCCGAGAGCCTTTATTTCGGCAGCACAAAAAAGACATGTCCCTGAGAAACCCACAGAACTACTGAGAATAAAAACCGCTGTTATCCATAAGCTCATATTTTTCTTTTTAATTCCCTCCACCTATTAAATTTTGTCATTGTCAAAAACTGTATCATTCTCCATTATAACTGGGTATACTATCACCACTACATCAGACAGCTATAAGCACAATCACTGTGATGTGAAAAAAGTCAAATCTCGTATGGAGCGAAATATTGTATTAATGTTCCACACTTAAGTCACTCAATGACACCTGAGCCAGCTCCATATACCAATGAAGAGATGTGAGATGCAGCTGAAGGCTCAGAAAAAAAAGGTAGTAGATGGATTTGAGAGGATTTTGTCCCACATACTGTTTTTAACATCAAGAATGAACTTTCATTCTAGTGTTCCTCAGATTAATTACACGGAAATGGATGGGCATTTTATTACCTAGGAGACAGGGTTGATTACAGATATTTATCTCCACAGTTTACCCATAATTTACCAAAAACCCTTCTTACCCCTCTTATCCTTGGCTTCAGTGTTTCCATACAAAGCTGAGTTCACTTTTTATTTTTGTTTAAATGTCCCTATTCATTGATTAACTGTTCAGCTTCTTCAGTATGAATAAACACTGCAAAACCTTTTCAAATAGGTTCATCATATTTCTACATGTGGCTGTTCATGATAAGTGGTTAGATGCAGTGGAGCTGGTGGCTGTTGTCTATTTCTTCCTTTTTCCTTGTTTCTTCCTTTTTTGCAGCAATTTCAGCATTAATAACCAGATGACTGCCAGAATACCAGATGGATAGATGACTAATTGTAATTTGGAAGATAATGCTTGTGATTATTTCAGCCCTTGCACAGCTGCAGTGGAAGAAAACTAAATTGATGAATTTTCACAAAATATAATAAATCAAACTACATCATATCAGGAGTAGATAAGAGGTGATATCTTTTAAGGCCAACGGCAGCCAAATATTGGTCTATGTCCACTCTGAACTTTGCTGTGAAGATTGTTTGCTCTCACTAACATCAACGTTGCTGAATCTGTAATGAGCAATGCAACACCGCCCTCTAGTGTTAAAGACATAATAGTGCAGTGCAAACCATATTATACAGCTGAAATAACTTAATATACAAATTCAGTGATGAAATGGGTAACAAGCATTTCTTGTTTTAGTCTCAACTCCTTAAAAAGAAGAAGAAGAAGAAAAAAAGATCAGTGATATTACAAAAAGTCCCAAAGTGGAAACCCAGTATCACAAGCTAATCTGAGTGAAATTATTACTTGTAGATTTCATCTTTTAACAGGATTCTGTTGGTATAATGACTCATTGATTTTGCCCAGGGCATCTCTACGTCCATAAACTCAGCCAATCAGGGTGTGCTCTTTTTCCTTAGAAGAAATTGCCACAGATAAGGGACAACATATAGCTCTTTTCTATAGAGCTTGAGATGACGTCATTGCCATATATGCTTTATCTGAAACCTTGAAAGCTGTAAATATTGCCTGACAACAGCTTGAGCATCTGTGGTGTGGAGAAACTTTGATTGAGACTCACTCAATACGGCAGCACCGCAGACACACACTTAACAGGCCAAAGGCTCAGACTTTCAACTGCAACTAGTCTTCTTCTATGTGACCTGCATTAATTAACCATGGACAGCTTACTCTGCCACACAATGAGGAGTGCACCATGCATGTCTCAGCTGGCTTGAGGCTTGTGACATTAGCTAGCAGGCTACTTCTGTTACACCATACAGAAATGAAATAAAGTAAAATGCTGCAGCTACAAGTCATGGACAGACAGTGTGTCTCTAACAAGAGCAATGACCAAACCAGCATGTAACAGATCCGAAGTGACATTTTCAGCTATGTTAGCATTCTGTAATGTAGTGCAGCTGAGCAGCTAATTCACTATCTAGCCTGCTAACTGACCTCCGTGAGCTGCGCACTTTTACATGGCAAATGTTTGTTTGGTGGCTCGTTCAACAAGATAAGGTGCAGGACAAGACGTGTTCATGTTAGTAAGTTAGATAAGAAGGAGACTGTGGCAGGAAAGCTACTGTGGGTTGTTGTTCAGAGTCTGTGGCTCTTGTGTTGTGTAGCCGGATGCTATCAGGCTCAGTGTGACCGTCTGCTCATATGATCAAGTTATCCTTTATCCAAGATTTCATTTGCTGTGTCGAAATAAGGTTTCCAGCCATGTAAGTGGATGATGGAACGTTTCTAATTGAAATAATAGCAAAACTATGGGCCACTATCATGAAACCAAAGTCTGTTTTGTCTCCACCAACTCCTGAGGGAAATATCTGGCTCTTCAGCTGCTAAATGCTTCACTATGTTCACCAGCTAGTTGCTAACTGTGTCTGTTTGCAGTTTGGTGCTCCACTGTACAGTGGATTTTATGTTGCTGCCCGCTGTGGTCAAAAAACAACACCATGAGAGCAGCGAGAGTGAAACAAAACAGTAAAGTTTTAGCTGGACAGCTAAACAATAAACGGAAACTCTATTAAACTATGTAAATGGGAGGACGATAATTCTCTTCATCACCACTCACATTACACATAGTCATTTTGTACATTGGTATCATAAAATATCTATTATAGCTATTTTAAAGAAATTGGGTGGGTATTAAAACAATCTTTTTATAGGTGCTACAGCTAGAATACACTGACAGAATACTAAATACAGTAACAGCCCTCACAATCACCCTGTACCATGTCATGCTGCACAACAAACTGGCTGGGTTTTCAAAAGTGGATTGGAGAAAAGGATACTGTCATTGAACTGCTGAACTGTCAGCTCCATTCACTAGCTGAGGAGCAAAGTGGCTCATTCTACACCAAAACCGTATGCATCAGTGATTTTCTCTTGTACTGAAGGTGTTGGGGAGAGGTTGGACTCTCTCTCTTGTATTTCCTCTTATGGCTAATATAGATATAGAGATATTTTCCAGGTACGGTATATGTTGTCCCTTATCTGTGGCAATTTCTTCCAGCTTTCAAAGCCTTTCCAAACAAACATTTTAGCCTAATGGGCAGATGTGCCTTTCATTTTGTCATTAGGATACCACTGTTAACATCAACATCAGAAAAGACAGTGAGGGCCCTGTGCACATATGTTTGTTCTCTATTGTTAAGAAGGGGTTTGGAGCAAATCTCTCCAGTCCTGACAACATCAAAAGTGCTTTTAGATCCTGGATGATTCAGCTAAGGACATTTTGTTCTCCTCATCACTCTGGGAAAAATGAGATATATATATGCTACAGTGCACACAGCAGTTGTTTGTGTGCTATGGAGACAGACTGTTGAGCATGCCCCTTTCAAAACAGAAGTGGGTTTGTGAACGTACTTCACAAGCTTATGGGTTCATGGACAGTGAACCTCAAGCTGTTGAGGGTGTACGATAGCAGCATCAGCAGCTTTATGCTGAGCAGAGAAAGCAAACAACTTGAGTTGTTATAGCAGAAGTATTGGAGAACAAAACTATTTACCCATCCATTTAACATCGGACAACATTAGTATTATTTGCATTATATAATGCTGTAAGTATGTGCAAGGATCTCACTGTTTGGGGGCTTTTGCTAAGAAATCTGTCCAGGAGATCCTGTAAAAGTGCCAGTATACAATGAAATATAGTCCTGTTTTAAAGGTGCACTGTGTAGAATTTAGTGGCATCTAGCGGAGCAGACTTGGCAGAAATGGAATATAATATTCATAAGTATCTTTTAATTAGTGTATAATCACCTGAAAATAAGAATCGTTGTGTTTTTGTTACCTAGAATGAGCCCTTTATATCTGGGTCCTTTTCCATGTTTCTGCAGTAGCCCAGAATAGACAAAGCAAACACTGACTCTAGAGAGAGCCTTTCACAAGCTTCAAGGCCACTGTAGGTTCTCCTACATGCTTGGAAGGGGAGGGGGAGGGGAGTGTATTCAGTTGGATGCAATCTGCAACCTCACTGCTAGATGCCACTAAGTCCTACACATTGGTCCTTTACAAACAGTAAACTTTTGGAAAAAATGGAAAGGAAAAATCACAAGAGTCTGCCCCATGAGATATATTTTACTTTTTAAAATCTCCAATAAATCCTCATGTTTCAATCTGAGCCTCATGCTGACTGCGAAAAACCGAGATGCTTATTGATGTTGAGACCATCTCTTGCCAGCTTGGTACTATGTTTCCTGGCCGAAATTCAACTTTTAGGCAATTATGTGTTTCTGATTTTTATGAAATGGTGCATTTCTTCCAATTACAGTGCAAGAAATGATGGACTTTGAAACTAGCAATTTTCTGCCGCTGATGCCTTGATGCGCCCCTCCCCTGCAGCCCAATCAACAGTGAGTGACGGATGACAGAAACTTTACTCTTTTGTCAATTCAATGGCAGCTGATAATAACCCGTTCATTTATTAGCTCTTTTTTTCAAATACAAAGTGGTTGGAATATTAATTTAAAACTGGAAAGAGCATTTTGTTCTGTTATAAACTTTGCTATAAAATATTGTATTTTCTAGTTTTACTTATTCTCATAAATGTGCACGTCGGTGGCTTTTTCGATTATGATGATTTTGCTCATTGAATTTATTGTTCCATTAGATATGCCTTACATTACATTACACTTACATTAATGAAGTAATATAAAGTGGCAGATTAGTCACATTAGGCGAGGATGACTTTCTTATACATTTTTAAAATTATCTACGCTTTAATTAGTTTCATATATGTTAAGGGAGGTAAAGGCTGTTTTTTGACAGTTAACTGAGTCTGTAAGTAATGATAATGGTCATATATTTAAATAGCACATCGATATTGCAGTATTTACTGATTGAAGCATGACCTCAGAGTAATTCAAAGATTCCAGGGTTAATTGGTTTTGGACTCTATCAACTGCTCTTTACTTGCTAAATACACCACTATGTTCATTAGCTAGTCATTAATCGTTACTGTCTTTTGGTGTTGGACAAGTAGAAAGGGTTTTTCAGAGTGTTTTTGCTGGAAACTGTTACCTGCTGGAAAAGATTTTGATGAGAGCTGAGTTAACGACTGTAAAATTTAAAACGAGGTGAACGAGGCTAAAAAACTTCATATTGCCGAGGGGAGCTACAGACTTGATAATTCTCTGTGGGTTCATAAATCAACACCTTTCACATTACACTTACTCATTTTATTTATTGTTCGTTATAAAAAATGGATTAGAGCAGCTTTAAAGATGAAAGGGCTAGCTTCTTTTCTGACCTTGTTTCATCAAGCTCGCAAAATTATAGAGTTCTGTTTAATGCTATTAGCACTGTTACTGCCCTTTTCTCTCAGATATCCTTCTGCTGCGTGCTGTTGTCATTTCAAGCAAGTTTCATTTTGTGATTCATCAGAGGCAGTTTCTCACATGAATTACACCACATAAACACTTGATATGACGCACCGGCCTCTGCTAAATGTGTAATGGAGGTTTTTAATACAATTGGTAAGTTCGTCATTAAGTTGTTCATGCGTATTTCAAGCTAATCCACATCCCTTTGTCTTAAATAATTACCCTGCCATATATGAATTGCCATTTTTTATAAGGCTGTAGACAAAAGCTGCAAACAATCACTATAAAGTTCAATGACAGTACTATTTGTGATACCTTCAGTCTGCCTTTTGATCCCTTGACAGCACAGAAACAGAGTTCATTAAAGTGACAAATGATGTTTAAACGTAGGCGGCTGTTTAATTTTAATCCTAATGTATTATTGTATAGCCTTTGACACTGTGGACTAGTCAATTTCATTACACCATTTACAGGGGTGGGTCAATATCACTCGAGTGGTTAAGATCCTACTTTTTAGCAGTTTTGTCTGTTAAAAGAAGCAATTTTACCACCTCATCTGCAAATGTTAATTGTGTTGTGCCACTAAGCTTAGGTCATAGTCTTTTTGGTCTGTATGCACCCCAACTTGGTTAAATCAGCTGGAAATAGTTCAGTCATACTTTCTTTAACAAATAAATCATTTATTTTCTTCACCTTTTCATTCTGTCTGTCTAATAGATTCTATTTGATGAATGTGTCTGGGTGTTTCCTATTGTCTGGAGCACAGAAACTGTGTTGGTATCAAATTAATCTTACTTGCATAGTATATTCTTGGTCGAAAACAAACAAACAAACAACCAAACAAAAAAAATAGGTGTTCTTTTGATTGTGTTTGTCCTTTGGTATTGAATAACAGATCTATACCACCAAGCTTTGTGTGCAGCATCAACATCTACAGCAGTCTGCAATAGTACAGCAACATTATTCAACAATGTGTTGTAAAGAAAATTACTCCACTCAACAGTATCTCTCTTTCGGCTCTGGCACATTAGCTTTTAGTATGAAATGTTTTGTTGGTGCTGGCCAAACTTGCAAGCTGTAATATAAATACAGGTTGAGGAAGCTTTTGTTTGAATTAGGCGGTTGTGTCAAATTCTATTAAAAAAAACAAACTGCTCTGCTTGATTGGTCTAGTTGTAACTTCAGTGTTGAATGTCAAAACTCATTAATATAAATACTGATCACTGACCTGGTCCTTGGCTCCTGAATCTTGTGCCATAACGAATTAATTACTTCTTTACACAGATTCAATACAATTCCATTCCTGCTGTGAATTTTCACAATCACACTTCTATGTTCATTTTTCTTCTCTCTCTGCAGGAGGGGGAGGAAGCAGCACGTCGCTTTTGACAGTTATGTTTAACAAGAGCATTAAAGAGCTCGAAGCATTAGGCAAGGTAATCAAGTCTGAAATTGATTTTAACTGATAGCGGATTTAAAATGGAAATAAATGGAAATTAAATGGAAATAAACAAAATGTCTGCTCCATTTGGTCAATGATTAAATGTGTGTGTGTGTGTGTGCGCGTGTGTGTGTGAGAGAGAGAGAGAGAGAGAGGGAGAGAGAGAGCGAGAGACAGAGAAAGAGACTGATAGTGAGTGTGTGTATGTGAACATTACCTTGCAATGGGTTTGCAGCGCTCACCATGTTAGGGTGAGGGACACCGCATGTCTGCAGGATACGAGTCTGAGAAATACTGGCAGAGAGCATCTCCTGAGCTACAAAGAGAGAGAGGCCTTTATTGTCTTTACTCCATCATCATTACCATATATATATATATATATATATATATATATATATATATATATATATATATATATATATATATATATATATATATGTGTGTATATTCAATTGTCTGCAAAATAATAATCTTCAAAAACTTTAACATGGCACATTACCATTTTTTTTCTACAAGATTATTTTTTTATTGCAAGCACCAGACCTGGAGAATAGTATGATTATACTGATGTGGTGTCTACATGTGAACTCAGTGTCCCTGCATAGTAGACAAACCACACTACTTCTTTTTTTTTAATGTATTAATTAATCCTTAGTTCATAAAATGTCAGAAAATAGTGAAAACATCAATAGACAATTTTATAAGACAGAAAAAAGCCAAACATCCTTACATTTGAGATGCTGGAGCAAAAGAATAGTTTTCATTTCTGCTTGATAAATGACTTAATAGATTAACTAATAATCAGAATTGTTCATGATAAATTGCTTAGTTGTCACAAATACCACCACCACTTACCTGCCATAATGCCATAGGTGGCCTGCTGGTTGCTGTAGTGACAGGGGGTGACTGGGTAATGTAGGCTGGGGGGGCTGTTGCCGAGAGCGTTGCCCAGGGAGGAGGTGGATAGATTCATGTGTGAGCGCTTGGGGGGCTGACCCAGGGAAAGCCCAGACGACACTGATGGAGACAAATGTGGTTTCAATCGAACCAAAAGAACAAAATAAAACCATCAGTTGAGATACATGTTATCTGGGATCTGATCTGAGTACTGCTCAGTACAGTCCATTAACAATTTAGACTCAAAGCCCTGATTCCTCCTCATACATAAAGCTTCATTTTATCACACAAGGATGATAATGATGATGGGTAATATTTGAGTTTTATATAGAAAACCTGTATCTGTATCTTTTCTGTCTAATGCTAGTGCAGACAGAAAAAAAGATGTGGTTACAGTCTGATTTGAACACATTTACTCTTTAGTAAGTAGACACTGAAGAGAAACGTCAGCTACTGTAGAGCTGAACGCTGGATTATCTTTAAATGAACATGGAAAAAGTGGCAGTCCAAAACATCAGATTCTAAAATCAGGGAAATCTACCTTTATATGGAAACAAACTGATGATTTAAACAGCTTAAATTAATATAACACAAATTCCAGGTTAGAGGATTGCTCTTTTAAGAAAACTGTATTACAACCCGTCATGAATGCTGTCCTCTGCTAAATGTATTTAAAGATAGCTGAACATTGTTCTGGTCATGTCCTCTGCTAATTACATAATTATTCATGTTTTTATCTTTTTTATGCAGTTTGAAGTTCATTCCAAGCACTAACTAATGCATGCACACTGGTAATGTTGAGATGCAGTACCACAGACATCACAGACATGAATTTATAAAAACAAATAAAAAAAAAAAAACTTATAAAGCTTTGCTGTGCCACCTGAGGTCAAGTCCTGCTGTAATTATGGCTTTTTACTTATCTTTTGTCTTAATTTTAGACGGCCACATTTCTGTGGTAACAATCAAATACAGGACAGGCTAATATGTGATTTTAGCAAAGCACCATCCCCCAAAATTCCTCCAGTACAGTACAGTACTGTCTGAGTAGCAAAATCGATTTCACAGGATAACCCCTTACTATATAAATATTTTGTATGACTAATGTCCTGTGTGATCCTTTTCAGTCTATTCTAAGCTTATAACAATCAGCAGGCACCAGCAGGAAGTTTCCTCTACAGTTGTGAAGAAGACCTTGGGGAGTTTGCCATATACTGATAACATATCCTCAAAGCAATTATCCGCTGAGTAGAGACAGCTGGGCTAAACCAGCTGATTAGATACATTTACATAATTTGGACTGGATTTGAATAAATGTATTTTTCAATCCAATTCATCCTCCTCGTTGCCTGGAAATGCAACTGCGCCTTTATAAGGCTGCATTAGTGGGAGGACCAAACACACTTGGATCAATTATAGGCCTGTAGGTGCAATGTATGGCCCAACATGAGACATGACTCAACTGCAGAACCCAAGGGACCTCCTATAAAATAAATAATATACTCTCTATCGAGCAAAATCCCCCCAGGATGCTCTCATCTATGGAGGAAACGGCACAATGCCAATACCCTTTTTTCTTCTTGCTTCACAAGACTGAAGGGGAAGATTGCGGTGGTTATTTGAGGGCTGTCTTCCCGCAGTTGAGGTTTAAAGTCCATGACAGCACTATGCAGTTTAAGGGTCATATTATTAAGGCACCATAAGCTTCCATTCATGAGTTAAAGGTCAAGCACATGACGGGACACTAATACAGAAGAAAATATGTTTAACATTACAGAACAGAAGACCCGTTGAGATCGGTTTACCTGCAGAAACCATGCTATGAGCATGCGATGTGGCTGGCAGGCAATCACTGGTAGAGGTGTGGTGCATGAAGATGGGCAAGGGTGAATCTCCTGCCAGGGAGGTGAAAGAGTCGGCACTGAAGGCCTGAGATGCCATTCTTTTGAAGTGTGATATAGTCCTTTATCTGGTGTCTTGTCTTCACTTTTTTTGTACCTTGCCTTCTCTTGAATGCTCTTGTTTCATTAGGAGTTGTCTCCCATTGAACTTCTGTTACTCTTCTTGCTTTTTTGCTCTCCTTGCTCTTTTACTTTCCTCTTAGAATTTGTCCCTGTCTTTCTTTTTTAGTGTCTTGTCAGTGTTGTATTAATTTGTCTTGCCTTTTTGTCATATTTTGTCTTCGTCTTGTGTTCTGTGGCCTTCTCTTCTTTTTTCCTCGCCGTGTCTTTTCTTCTTCCACCTTTTATGCCGCCTTCTTGTCTTGTCCTCTCCTGTTTGGCTCAGTCAAGCATAACTCTCAGTCCCTTAAGAATATGCAGGTAAAAAACTGTGATAGGCTACCTGTTTTCTCAAAAAGCACTGAAGCCAGTACTTTCCACAGTTCTAAGCACAACTGTACCCTCAGCTAAGACCCTTGAGGATGAATAGTGATGGGCTTCTTATATATTTGCTGAAAGGTGTTTCTCATTTTCTGAGAATTCTCTCATTAGGGCCTCTACCCTGCATGTCCCTGTCTCTTTGTCTCTATCCTAAATGCAGGTAAGCCAATGTCTGTCATACCCTCAGCATTTTGTGTCCTTGTCTACTGCAGGTATTTATACCCCACCCACCTACCTAACTAACCACCCCTCTCTCAACCTATGAGGCCCCCTATTTCCTATCAAGCTGCTCACCCCCACCTACCAATCCCATGTCAGTGCTGTTATTACTTGTGTTTGTCCTTACCTGCGTTCTTCTCATCCCGTCTCCAAATCCAGGATTAGGGTACAGAGCGGCTGAGAAACCCGATCTCCCCCTCCTCTCGCTATCTCTCCGTCCCTCTCCCTGATTACAGGGTTGAGTTATAATAGCAATGGGTAAGTGAAGTGAACAATGCTCTTTAACATAACAAAGACTCATTTTAGTGTCTTGTGATAATAACTAACAGTTACTGCAAATCTTCTCAAAACAATAAGTCTGTACTGCTTTTCATTAGTGCATCTTCAACCAATGCTTCAGAAAACTGTGCAGACTTGGAAAATCAAAGTTTAAAGTGTAAACTGGATGTTTTTCGTCCAGATTGACGGATTGTCTGGATTGATCTCGAGGTCAGCAGCACTGCTTTAGCCTTATCTTACCTGCTTCTGACCTCACACAACCAAAATTGATGTTCTTCAGAGTGGAAGAAGAGGCTATTATTGTTTCTGTATGGTGTCCATATTGTGTCAAATGTCGAGTGCTTCAGGTAAAAACAACAGGTCTCATCAGGGAGGATGAGGGTTAATCTGAAGAGCGTGGCCACCATGTGCACTCTGTTGTGTCTGTATTTGTGTTTATCCTGGGCTCTACTTCACTATTGTTGATGTAGGTGGGCAGCAGGTGGAAAATAGCGTGTGGGTGGCAGGCACGATTCAACTTGCTTAAGCACACAGTGTAAATTTGGACTGGATGTATTTAGTTCTTTGACAATGTCTATTCTCAAAATGCAGGTTTTCATGTTTTATTTAGATTGCTGAGTTGATTCATTCACGCATGTGTAGGGTAAAGAAATTTAATTCTGTTAAAAAGCCCAAAAGTTGAGCTTAAAATTGGCCAATTTACATGCTAGAATCTTGAAAGTAAAGGTCCATTTCAAAGAACCGCTGTTAACTGTGGCTAACATGTCGAATCATGAATGCAATGAAGACATTAAATCCAAATGCTGATGATATGGAGATTTTTTCCAACTCCCCTTCAATATGCAACCTTGTTAGATGTGAATCCTACATCAGATGTTTGATAAAAAAAAAAAAAAGCACACACACACACACACACACATGATGAGCCTTTGTAATAAGAAGCCAAGCAAATCAAAATGAACTGAATCTTTAGTATTAAGAAGACAACTGAATGCAATGTGTGACAATGAATAATATTCCTTAAAATACTTTCTCTGTTCTTTTCATTTCAGCCAGCAACTCCCACTCAGGTTAAAGACCATCTTCCCAGCTGGCGAATGCAGGCTTATTTTTGCACACTGAGATTGAGCCACCTCTGTTATAGCAATCTGCACACTGTTGTAAATCTCCCAAAATTGTGCTGCAGATACTTAAAATAATTATCCAGCCCTTTAGAATTCAATGAAATACATCAGATCAATAAGCATTTATACTTGCTGGTAAACGATGAAAAATTGTGAATGAATTATAGTTACTTTTCCTATCATTTCCTTTTTTAGATATCATCTTGGTATAACATTTTGACTGATAAATGTACAGATCGACCTTAAACATAAAGATCTTACGGTATAACAGCCTGTAAGGATGACTCGAGGTTAATGTATCCACAACATAAAAGTGAACTATAATTGAGAAAATCTCCCTTTAAAATATCATCTGTAGTTCCCATGTTTAACATATTGATCAGACATCATCCAGTAAGTGTTGTCTCAGATATAGATATGATACAGTTTGACTAAATACTCTGTAAAATTCCAGAAGAAACACAAAATACTTGCACATACGGGGACTACAATTATTGGAGTGAAAATGGTTGAGTGTCATATAGTGAAATTTGAGATTTTCAAAAAACACCAAATGGAAGCTTCACAGCGCTTGGATCAAACTTGTGTAGACTAAATGTGCTTTTAGAGGAGTAAAATAAGAAACCAAAGGGCGAGGGAGTGCAAAAGGCAAACCTTTCCCATGGATAGATAAGCAGACACACACACACACACACACACACACACACACACACACACACACACACACACACATATGCACATAAAGAGGTTAAACTTAATTAGTGAAGAGACCATGAGTCAAAGGGGTTCTTTTAAAGCACCTGTCCTGGATCCCCCTTCTCCCTCCCCTTCACACGCACACACACACACACACACACACACACACACACACACACACACACACACAAACACACACCAACACACACGTAAATACAATATTAAAATGTTGACAAACAGACTATGACTCTTGTATCTCATCCAGACTATAAAACATGCAGTAACAAGCACAAAAACATGAGTAGGCATATGTAGATACATATCCCTTTCCACAAAACACACACACACACAGACACACACACACACACACACACACACACACCAAAGACCACTGATCCATCTACCGATGCAGTGGGAACAGAGTACCGTGACACATTCTCACAGGTATCACATCCGTATACGTACAGTGTACCAGGTGGACAGTGTGTGTTTGCAAGTGTCGATGTGCATGTGTGAAATGAGACGGTGCATCTCAGGAGGCTCATCCTGATATATAATAAACTTGCCCACATTTGTGTGTTTGTGTGCAGAAAATGTCTTGACCTTTTACACCACATACAGCTACAGTAAACAACATAGTATGACATATTTGGTATACAATTGAATTGCCTGCTCATTTGTATTTTACAAATGGGAAGATGCAGTATGTCACCGCAGCAAAAAGAAATATCAAATATATATGGTATATTTGTTACAATGTAAATAAATTATTAATTACTAAGACCTTTCTGTAGAAGTGGTATTCCCTATGGACAAATACTGATTGCTAACATCCAGAACCTCTGCAGTGATGCTACTTTTATGCAAATTTCTTGAGTGTTTTTTTTTTTGTAGCTTTCAGATATGATTTTATGGTATTCTTCTACCTCAAAAGTGCTATAAATACCCTATTTTTTGGTGCGCACGTAATAAAGTATATGGTAGTCACAGACAAATAATAAATATAGATGAAAATTTTTAGCTCAGCCCCAGAATTTCATGTGAAATTGTTATCAAGATCTCAACATTTCCAAAGATGCCAAAACAATCGGGCTGAATACATGGAGCTGTGTTTTAAACATTAACATGGATTCTTCAGTTTAGGTGTAATGGTGCATATAACTTTAAAGAGATATAAGTAAAGAGATATTTACAGAGAACACTGTGGCTCTCAAACAGATTATTGTTTTACATAATAATTAGTCAACAAATGGTTATCTAACAATTAAAATGTCAATTAAAAGTGATGATGAATCCACTTTTTATGATGCATTTAGAGTTATACATGATTATAATGAATTGTAAAGCAGTTTTTCAATTCATGATGCTTTTATAGTTGTTGGATTTACAGAGAAGGAAATAAAAAGTTTGGACATTGCACTTTTTTAAGCAGCTAATGTAGTGTGAATCAAAAAAGTGTTTTTTCAATGTCAAAGGTCTATCTGAGCCAACATAACTGAAATTATTGCGGCTTTGTGCGGCTTAATATTTTCCGGGGTTTGTACTTTAAAAAGAATTTTATCTCTTTTAATGGCGAAGTTTGTTGATTGACCTGTCACTGCTCAAATATCCAAGATTGAATCAGTGTTCGTTCGCCAAACCTACATGAACATTTACTCTGAATTTTGTCAGAATATCCTTGTTTTCATCCAACTGAAGAGTGAGAGAGGGGGAGTAGGAGTAAGGCTGACAGAGAGCTGAAAAGTGCTTTTGTCCTGTTTTTGAATCTCTGCATCCTTTCATTATGCAGGCATACCCTGCCGTGATGTATGCCCCGTGATGAATACATCATGGCAGAGGTCAGCTTTCCTGATGAATATCAAGAGCACCTTATGCACTACTCCGACCACCATCTGCCCAGAGCTGTGCCTGACTCACCAACCACAGCACAAACACCGCCCAAATGCATCACACAGGGCTAATTTCATCAACATATTCAACAAACCTAGTTCAAACAGCAAAGGTTAACCATCCATAGGAGGAAACAGGAGCGGCTCCTCAATCTCTTTTCCTCGTCTCTCGCAGATTACTATCTCTCTTCATTAAGTAAATGTCACCATCAAATATTTGCCGGTTAAATAACATTATCCTCTCGTTTATTTACAGGTCTCAGTTTAGTATAAGTGGACCACATCACTTTGTTGCCAGGTGTTTTATGTATCTTCTGAGACCCCATTAGTCCTGAAATATTATTGATCTATTTTCTTTCTTTTTTTTTCATTTAAGAGCAGTATGGATATACTAATACAAAATCAAGTGATCTGTTTGTCATATAAAGAAATAACACAGTAGAGCAGAGGAACAGCATCATGCTCTCTGCAGCTCTGCTCAAAGAGTTCTCATTTTCTCGTAGTGTACAGGAATAAGATTTGAAAGACATTCAGTCACACAAGTCATTATTAACTTAACCTTCAAATGAGAACTGTAGCAAGCATTTGAATATTGACAATTAACCTTTGATTCACAGTAATTTCTCAGTTCAATTTTATGTCCTCACCGCTTGTCACAGTTTGTATAAAAGCCTCCATACACGGTAATAAAAGCGAATGAACCACGCAAAGTCTTCAAATGTCCTTGGCGAACAGCACCATACAAGTGTGAACTCAAGCACATGCATCACCTAACATATCTGGCAATTGTAATCCACTGTAAAGAGTGAGCAGTGAAAGCAATGCTGTAAAAAAGATACCATTATGGCACAAACCTACTGTGAAACTCCAGCTGGGAACTTAGGATCTTCCATTTCTCTTGAACCCAAAAGCTTCTATTCTGCCACTGAGGCTCAGTCTGAGAGCACACACTGTCCCCGCGTTCCTTCTGAAAAAACACACAAACATTAATGGACTTGCTAAATATATTTATTGCACAGCATGCTGAATGTTTAAAGAGACTTTTATTTTACAATCCATATACAATTGTGGCACTGGACGGGTTTCGCCCTCGGTTTTTACATAGTCAACACTGCTGCTGGCATACTGCTCTTTGTGACTCTGCTCTTCTTGACATTTTTTTTTCCTGTCACTCCGCTCTTTGCAGTGCTCACAGCCTCAAAGACAAATCAACGGACTAACAAGAGAAGGATAAGTAAATCTCAATGATAGATGACTTTGCTGAAAAGCACTGACAAGAATATAGAAGGCACAGCAGTGACACACAGGTCTATTCTGGACTAGATATGATAAATTAATATAAGTAAAAAGAACACCGAAAGCCCTCAGGATACACTGCTCTTGATTCAGAAGACATTGACAGCAAATTTGAAAGTAATGCTTGTTTTTGTACCTCCTCTCTGAAGTGGCTTTGAATCCTTACTGAGTCTATCTTCTCAGGCAGCTGTGTGTATGTGAGTATTGTTTTCCATAGAGAGAAAACTGTCTCAATACATAATGAGCTTCATGTGCTGTGTACCAGTAGCCCCTTAAAAACTAGCCTGCCCTGGATGCACAATGCATCTCCTCCTTATGGTTGTGATGTAAAAAGTTCAAATAAGTATGAAGTAAATGAGAAAGAGAGAGAAACAATATAGACAGAATAGCAAAGGGGTGAACTAGTACAGTACATCATGCACACATGCATGTGATGTAATCAGCTTCATTCACTTCATCTCTCAGCATTGGCAAGAAAAGAATAAATAAATATCATACAGAATGGATGTAGGCGGCAGCTAGGCAACAGGCTCCAAGGCAGGGCAGTTTACACATGTTCTCCATAAGTCTACAAGCTTTATGAGTTTTCATCTATCCCTTCATGTGCTGAACAAGGGCTTTGCCTTATAGGCGCCCACAACTAAAAGCTGCTGGGGATGAAAAGCATCTTTATACTCAATTACTGTAGTGAGAGTCTGCATGGAAGGAAAAAAAATGCATTTTTGTTTCAAATGTTTTTGGTGACCGAGGGATTATAAATCTTGGCTGCCACTGAAAATGCCATCATTTTCAGCTGTTTTCAAAGCCAACCTGCCCTTTATTGAGTAATAATAGGACAATAAATCTGAGTAATTTATAAAAATGTCAATCAAAAAGTATAAACTTCTAAACATGCTTAAATCGACAAGAAATTGTTCAATATGACAGAACATTCTGGACACTTCCGGGTTGCTTTGTGGTAACCTGCAGCAGCAGTCTTGGCATTCCTGTATTTATTCTTCCAATGGTACCACAAATTACCCCTCAGGGTCATTACTCTACTATTACTATTATACTGTAGCTATAACTATTCATTTTTAGACACAGCTTCTACAGTGTATTTCATTTCATTTCATTTTTTTAGCAGGAAAAACATCCCCAGCTGTGGGTCAGACACAATTTAGAAAGTTTTTTCCAGAAGATTTTCTGCTGTCTCACACAGTGAGGACAAAGTAATGAAACAGTATAAAGACATGACAAACAGAGAAACAATAAGTAAGACAAAAAACATTCTTCATATCCAAGGGTCGAAAAGGCTGTGAAGCTTATTTTTAAGTAAAAATACTTAATAAAAGAATTCAGCATTTGACAGAGAACAGTGAAAAAAAAAAAAATATATAATAGACAAGTCACACATAATTTGAAGGGAGGAATAAAAGCTTGATTATTGAAATAACTTTCCAGAATGAGGACATATCTGATTAAATTAGTAAATTAATGAAAAGGAAGGAGTACTTCTATTGTGATATGAGATGTATTCCCAATTTTAGTATATATACAGAAAAAGGATCTTTAACCATAGTAGTTATTATTAAAAGTAGGTATGGGGTTCAGTTAATTTGTGATGCACTGGTTGTTTTTCCAGGTCTTGCAGAGTTGTGTTTACCTTAAAGTGCTGTATGGTATTAGAAATTTAATGATTTGGATTGTGAAAACACTACAGTCATGTGTTCAGGGAGAAAGTCTAAGATGAATCTTATAATCTCAAGGTGGTCAAAATAAGCAGTAAAATCATGGAACAATAATAAACATATGTAGAAATAATCCCTGTAATCAAAAAGCACCGGCTTTAGACTGCTCTGAACGCTCGGCTGAATGCTGGGCTCATCGGTAGGGGGGCCTTAAAGAGATAAGAGCTAAGACTGCCTATTAAGAGACAGAGGCTGAACTGAGGGGCTGCATAAAGCACCACTATAAGATAAATAAAGATTTTTCTTTTTAACTGTGAATCATGCAAAGCTACACTAGTGGAGTCCCAGAATAAAAATATAGAGCTGGAAATGAGCATAATAGGTCCCCTTTATAGAAGGCACAGTCCATCCTGTCAGACAGCTCCTGTCTCCTGCCTCCAGAGTTCCATAGTTTGCCTTCTGGCTCTTTTCAGACTGCCAAAACCAACAGATACAAACACTCTTTTTTACCCTCTGGTAAATTCAGTAAGGAAGGAAAACATGGAATCTTAATACCTTTA